>NC_079493.1:18338249-18523512 GCF_030052815.1 Hevea brasiliensis | reverse complement strand
GAAATTCTTCATTTTCAGTCTGTTTATTACTCTGCAATACTATTTTTTGTTCAGTTTCGTCTTCATCACTCTAACATCAGCATATTATTCCCTAAGCTTGATCTCATTCCGACCCGGTTACCGTCACTTCGGCTCAACTGCATTTTGACCTGGTTCTCGTTACTTCGAAGTAAGCATTAGTCCTTGGACCATCAGCTTTCAACTCTACAATATTTGTGGTTCCAGAGTTAGTTCAACAGCCTCAACCTCCCACAGGTAAGTGTCTAGACTGTCACTTTACCGAATGCTCGTGTTTTATTTTCTCTGCTTTTATTCTCGAAATTTCCATTAAGTTCAGTTGCACTAAAAATCTCAACGTAGATTATTCAGGCCAATAGTTATTTCTTGAGCTTACATCTTTTATTCACTTGTAAACTTTATTTATTTCTTCTTAGTTTTCATTTCCTTCGAAAATAGGTGTTCTGGTTGTGGGCAAATTATAGGTAACTTAAAAAATATGGGTAGAAGTATCTTAATGTGAAAGTTTTCAAACAAATAAAAATAACAAAAGGTTGAATAGTAGATCAGAGGAAAAAGTTATGAGGTCGAGCTACTAAACGAGCTCAGGAGATAGCATAATAGAGCGGGAATCGAGATAAGATCAGATCTCAGACTAGTAACTAAAAGAGATTGAATATCGCCAGCCAAAGAGTTCTGACAAGGCGATCGCATAGGAGATCGGTGAAAAGTTCGGTCTTATATCCACCCTCTAGTTATAAGGCATTAGTGGGTTAAGGAAAGCATAGTGCGGGTTTCTAGCACCTTCAGGCTCCAGAATCCTTAGTCCGAGGTCCTTACTGTATGCGATCATAACATACACTCTAAGAGATCGAGGGAGAGTTCTTACCTGATTCTCATTTAAATAAAACATGGAGATCGGAGGAGAGTTCTTATCCGAGATCCTTCGCTTAAAATTTTAAACCGAATACTCTAAGAGATCGGGGGAGGGTTCTTACCTGATTATCATTTAAATAAAAACACGGAGATCTGAGGAGAGTTCTTTTCTGAAATCCTTCACTAAAAATTTTAAATTAAACACTCTAAGAGATCAGGGGAGAGCTCTTACCTGATTCTCATTTAAATAAAAACACGAAGATCGAAGGAGAGTTTTTATTCGAGATCCTTCACTTAAAATTTTGAATTAGACACTCTAAGAGATCGGGGGAGAGTTCTTACCCGATTCTCAGCCAAAACCTTAATAAAATTTATGGAGATCGGAGGAAGTTCTTATTCGAAATCTTCCACTTAAAATTCTAAAAACATGCCTAGAGATCGGTATAAACTTCTTATCCAAGCTCTCTTAACAAAATCCAAATTAAACAACACAACTCCAATACATAAGATAACTTTACTCGACACCTATTCACAAAAGCTCCATCTCATGAACTCGTGTTCATGGGCAACCCAAAATAAGTCAAATATCAAGTATTCCTTTATTTCACACAAAGGACTAACATCATCACTATCCCAACGCTCTAATTATCTCTTAATTTATGAAGAGCATAACATCAAATCTGTTTAACCCCATTGAGGGACGAGGCGGGGTGCCTAACACCTTCGCCACCCATATACGGACTCCGAACCTAGAATCTATGTTCTCTTTTGAAGTGGTTTCCTTTTAATTTATTTTCACAAAATAGTTTTCTTTAATTTCTCTCAAAATTAGAGTGGTGACTCCTCACTTTTCGCACTTCGGTGAAGAGCTTCGTCCAAGTGACCGCAAAATACCTTGCGACAACAAAGAAAGGAATAATGTAGGCTCAAAATTGGCTCACTAAAGGGGACAACTCTTAGTTGTCAATAGGTTGGCTATTTAAGCTCAAATGGTTACACTTAATTTTCCTTCATCACTTAAATGAAGCATATATTCATATAATCTCAAAAAGATTTAAAGCAAGTTCTAGAAATACATAATCAAGGAATCAATATCCACACACTAAAGAAATAGATTGATATTGATGTTTTAATCATAGGCTCAAAAGCTCACATAAGGTATTGATCCTCCATATTAGTATATTCAACCTTTCAATTCAACTACCATATGAAGAAAGCCTAAGTTGCAAGTCAATATATCCACTCTATTCATGCTCTCATTAAACTTGATCAATCCATACTCATAATGTGCATAATCACATCAATCTATGAAAAAAACTAAAAACCAATAAATATAAAGAAAAATTCAAAAAATTTAATTGAAAAAAAGAACTAAACACATAAAAACCCTCCCTTACACTTAAATCTTACATTGTCCCTGATGTAAGTTATCATGTAAAAAAGAGAAACTAAAAACAATAAAATAAAAACTAGGGCGATAGAATCCAAATCTGTTTATTTCTTGGGTTGCCTCCTAGGCAGCGTATTTGTTTAAAGTCTTATGGTCGACTTCAAGCCTTCTCTTTCATCCAAAATCAAGGAACTTCAAACTCTCCTCCTACTCTTTACCAATGGCAAGCTTTCTTTGTGAATTGGTCCTACATTCTTTTTCCACATTATAGCTAATAACTACATTCAGCTTGTCTTCACCACCTAACTCAAATGTTTACTGCACTAATGGATCAACAATATCAATATGAAAAACAAAATGCACATCACTAGGATATCTCATGGCATCAAAAATATTGAAATGCACAATTTCACCATCAAATTCCATAGTGAGTGAACCATCATGCACATCAATCTTAGTTTTTAAAGTACTCAAGAATGGTTTTTCTAGCAATATAGGTACAGTATTAGGAGAATTATTATCCTCTATATCCAAAATATAAAAAACAACAAGGAAAACCAATTTATTGACTTGAACGAAAACATCCTTAATTGCCCCATTAGGATACGCATTAGACCTATTAACTAATTATATGATAACACCAGATTCTTTCAAAGGCCTAAGATTCAAAGGAGCATAAAAGGATCTAGGCATAACATTTATAAATGCTCCTAAATCTAGCATAGCCCTCTCATATCTAGTATTATCAATTTTTCACGGAATAATAAATGTACCTAGATCATTGTATTTGGAAGTAATTTCTTTTATATCACAGCAGAGACATTCTCCTCCACACTTACCTTCTCATTACCTTTTAGCTTTCTTTTGGTTGTGCATAGATCTTTGAGAAATTTTGGATATCTTGGCACTTATTTGATTGCATTCAAAAGAGGGATGTTGATCTGTACCTTTCTGAATATATCTAAAATCTCCTTTTCTTGCTCTTCCTTCTTTGCCTTTGCAAACCTACTAGGAAAGGGAGATATAGACTTATAATCTGAGAGAGGTGTAAAAGGACTTACCTTTAAAAGGACTTCTGCTTCTTGCTCTTTTTCCTTGTTTTTGTCAACCACTTTTTCTTTTTCATCTCTATGGTTGACCTTTTGTTCAGCTGAAGTCTCCTTGCTTGGTGCTTTCACTTTCTTAGCATTCTCAACTCAATTGCACATGCTATAACACCCACCATTTCCTAACGTCTAAATTTCTATCATAGGAGGAATATTTTGACGAATTTAAAGATTCCATTGATAAGGGAATGGGGGTAGAAGGGTATATGTATGTGTATATGTATGTATGACGTGTTCAAAATGTATTTAAGAATGAAAATGTTTTCTTGGTTTTGCTCAAAAAATGTTTTCATGTTTTCATGTATTAATTTGTTGGACACCCTAACTAACCATATATTCAACATTCATAAAATAAACTAAAAGATAAGTGATACTCTACATAGAACAAATTTGAATTTTATTAAACTCAAATCAAAGTCACATGATAATATATTCCATGGCTTCAACTATCTCCCTACTAAATTACAAAACTACTCACACATAACTAAGAACACTAAACATAAATAAATTAACAAAAGAAGAGAGAAAAGCATACTGCTCCTTATGAATGGAATTTGATCAATTGGAATCTAATGTTGATGATGATGCCACAAGGATGTAAAAGCACTCCACAAGCCAAAAGGAAGTGTTGCTAGGGGTCACGTGGCATGAGGTGAAAGATTATCTACTAGGATCACATAAAGTGTACCAAGTAATGCCTAGGAAAGATGGAGTCACATTGGTCTCACTTAAGTACCACTCCTTAGACATGCAATTTATATAATCTTAATAGAATTGAATCCACTGATAAGTACCATCTTCCCATAACACTACCACGATACTAAGGATTTATGCCACAAAGGCATAGATAGAAAGGAGTCACCACCTAGTTAATAACTAGGACATATTCATTATTTCTTCCGAGGGACATCTGATTAAGGCATCAATTTTTGAAGAGACAATTGAAGGGACTTTATTGATGCACTCAATTTTTTGATAGGGTCGTGGATGGCAACTTATTCTTTGCAGAGGTTCCACAACTGTCATCACCATAGCCCAATGTCTAGGTTCAGGATAGTGGGTTCATAATAAGCACCCCTTACGCCTGGTCTAACCTCGTTAATTTGAGTGCTAGTTCTCTACTAATGTTTCTAAAAGTCTTTTGATTATTCATTTATCAAACTTCTTACCTAAAAATGCAATTTTTAAACTTACACATGCTTTCTATCCTTCATGTATGCATGCTTATTTCCACTGGGGAGCATCTTTGAAAACTTCAATGGGAATGAATATCGCCGGGAATTTTACTAAAAGTTTCAAAGCTTTCATAGTGGTATTGTGAAAAACTTACTAGGAGGTAAGAATTTTTCAAAGCTTTCAAAAACTGCACACCAAGAGACTACCCTAGGTCAAAATACAATTTCTCTCTAATTTTTTTTTAAAGTTCCTTTTTTTTCTTACTATGGCTTGTTATTCTAAGACCATGTTTAAGCTCATGCCTTGTCTTGATTTATTCTGCTCCTTCTCTTATATGTGTTTTATTTTTTGTGCCCTAATTTTCACCTAAAATGCCCTTTTGGATTTTTATTTCAGCAGGCTTGCTCTAACTTTTGCCTAAGCTACTCTTTTGAGTTTTCAAGTTAGCGAGCTTAATTTTTGCCTAAACTTCCTTTTTAAATTTTTTGATTTAGCTTTTTCTTTTCTTTTTTTTTTCTTTTTCTTTTTTTTTTTAACTCAAGCTGTTATCAGGGAATTCACCATTGATTATTCTATCATAATAAGAAAACTCACATTGAACTTAAACATACAGTCCTACTACCTAGCTATTTGATGTATCCTTTTAGACACTAGCATTTGCAATCATAACTAAATAGAATCCATTTTTTATCATGCAACAAAAACTTTCTTTATTAATCCGGGTACACTATTACCCCTTTTATATTTAGTTTTGCGAAATTTCGAATCTTTCAAAGTCAGAAATAAAACTATAACCTACTGAATGGCCCTTTTGGGTTTTCCATCTAGATCTTCTCTCACTCTCCTTTTGCTTAGACTATCCTTTCAGATTTTTAGCCTAGCATTTATTATTTTTCTTTTCTTTCCTTTTATTTATTTATTTATTTATTTTTGTTATTTCTTTTTCTTATCTTTTCTTGACCCTAACTTTTGCCTAGATTGCCCTTTGCAGGTTTTCAGCCTAGTGGGCCTATCTAACTCAAAGTACCTTTTGAGTTTGTTAAGATTAACTGATTCTTGGAACTCATTTCCATCCAGCTTTGATATTCTCACAGAACCTCCTAGTAAGATCTTCATAACAATATATGGGCTATCTTAATTTGGCTTGAATTTTCCTCTTAGATCAAAGGGAATGGGCTAGGCCTATTTCAAAACCATATCACCTTCTTTGATCTTTCTTAGCCTAACTTTTTTGCTAAAGGCTAAGGCTATCTTCCTCTAATAAACATATATGTGATACAAGGCTCTCATTCTCTTTTCATTAATCAAGACCAATTCGTCATATCTTTTCTGAGTCCACACATTTTGTGGAACCTTGGCTTCAAGCATCATTCATAAAGATTCAACTTCTAGCTCAGTGAGCAGCTCTGCTTTAGTCCTATATGCTAAAGAGAAGGGGTTGCCCCCGTGGATGTTCTTGTAGTAATGTGATAACCCTAAAGAGTATAAGGGAGTTTTTTGGCCCAATCCTTATATTTTTTAAACATTTTTCTTAAAATAATCTTCATATTCTTATTGGCTAGTTCAACCACTCCATTAGTCTGAGGCCTATATAGTGAAGACATACGATGCTTAATTTTGAACTCTTCAATTAACTCTTGAAAATCTCCCTAAATTGAATGTAATTATCTAAGACTATCTCATGAGGCAGTCCAAATCGATAGATCAAATTCTTCCATACAAATTTGCTTATCTACTTAGCACCCACTACCTTAAAGGATTCAATCTCAACTATTTAGTGAAGTAGTTAATTGCCACAATTATAAATCTATGGCCATTAGAAGCCATGGGAATAACCCTTTCGATGATAAATGCCCTAAATTGAAAACAACCATGGCGAAGTCATACTATAGAGCTTACTTTATTAATAGTATATCCTAGAGCATATTATTTTGTATGTATCTTATACATATTTTATAAATAAAAGGAAATTTTACTTCTCTGTATACATAATATATTTAAGTGTAATACAAAAGGTCCATTGATAATTTGTTAGAAATTCTATTCTTAAGTTGTTAAGAATATGAGTGACAGTATTTCTAGCATAAAGCATCATAAATTGGTTCACAATTGAGGATACTTCACAAAGGACATGACTTATCCAGAAAGATTGTAATCTTGTTTGTTCTCAAGGTATTTATATGAGATATAAATAAGATGGAGTGGTGACTCTCATGCCACATAATAAACATGGTAGGCACTTATACATGATAAATAGGTCGAACCAGTGACGCTTATGATAAGCACATAGAGTTTACTCTTGTTAATGCATTGTCATATATCCTATAAGTGCATATAATCTTTAGACCTGAGATAACACAGTTATCTTGTATATAGGTGGTTTGAGTTTGATACTGCTTTCATACTTATACTGTGTATGGGTATATGGGCATGTGTTGACTCCTACTAGTTATATATGGAGATAGGTGTTGATCAAGATGGAATCCGTTACCCTAAGTAAATAGGGAAATCTTATGTTTATTTAATTGTTCTTGATGTTTCAAGTTCCTGGCCAGGACAGACAGATTTAGTCAGAAAAGAGTTTCTGACAAGAAAATCTAATTAATCAAGAACTGGAATTAAAAGAGAATATAATGTTCGTAGCAAATAGGGTTTGACATTAACCATGACTCCAGCTCGAATTGGGATTTTGTAACGAAGAGATTCTAGTGCATGGTAACATATGATTAAATGTTCATTTAAGGTATTCCTTATTGCTGATTGGGTGGCCATGGCATACTATGCTAGGTGTCAACCATGGTCTATGAGATGCCTGAAATGATTTAGAGAAATCATTTACAGTAAGAAAGAGTTCTAATGATATTAAGAGTTAATATCATTTCTTATTGCCAATAAGTAATGAGCCTAGTAAGTCACACATCAACACAAGCTAATCACCATTTAAAATGTGATTTAATTAATTAATTAAAGAGTTTAATTAATTAATTAAAGAGGTTTGGTTTGCAATAAGATTGCAAAGTGCCTATCATGACTTGAAACTAAATCTAGGTTATTGGATGTATAGTATAAATTAAATTTATATTTAATTTGATTAAATATGAATTTAATTATGAGAAATTAATTAATAGAGATTAATCAATTAATTAATTAATATTTGATATAAATTGATTTAAAGAGGAGAAATTATAATTTTGGGTTGAGAACTCAAATTAAAGAGTAAGGGCAAATTGGTCTTTTCACATGGTGACATGTGGCACCATGAGATGGTGACACATGGCACCATATGATCTTGCCACTTGTCTTCCTATGATGGAAGACCACATGTTATGATTTAAATAGAGCTTGACACATAGCTTCATAGGATTAAATCAAATAATAAGAAGATTGGATCTTGTGGTGACATGTGGCAAGGGAGTCAGCATTTGACCTAAGTATATAAAGAGAGCTTATAAAGAAAAATCAGCCCACCTCTCTTTTCTCTTTAATGTTGGGCAGCAACATGGTTTGACCATCTCCTCTCTTCTTTTCTCGCTAGATTCAAAGAAAAATCCCTTGTTTTCTTTGAGTTAGAATTGCTAGAAAAGGATTCTAGTGTCTTAAATATCCATTAACCTTCACTAAAGCTCTAAACCCCATCTTCAAGTGGTTGGCAAAGCTTGAGAAACAAATTTTGGGGCTGCCATAGTTGCTTCTTGGTGTGCTTGTGGTGGACAAGTTAGAGGGACAACATTTGGGGTCTTAAGAGCATCCTAAGATTGCATCAATTGTACATCAAGAGGTTAATACCTAAAAATCCCTCTTTTAGTTAGGGTTTAATTGAATTAAATGTTAATTCATAATCTTTAATGGAAAATAAAATTTTAATGCATGCTAAAATATATTTTGGTATGCAATTGGGCATTGGAAATTGATTAGGTTCATAAGAAACTTGGCATGGTGCATGTTACCTTAGAAATAATTTTTGAAATTCAAGGTTCTAATGCCCAATTATCACGCTTCCACTCCTTCAATTGGTATCAGAGCCACTATATTTGCCATTAAGATTGTATATGAGGTTTAATTGTGTGATTGGATCAAATTTGGATTGATTCAAGGCTGTTTAGGTAATCAAAGGTGGCAGCATGGTTGAGATGCATACCCCAAGGGTGCATTTTGGTTTTGGGCTTGGGTTTTGGGCTTCTTTATGCAATTGTTGTATATCTTAAGGCCCATAATTAGGCCCATACCTAATTAAATTGTTTAATTAGGAATTTTAATCACACAATTAATTTTTGAAAAATGTTTTCAAGGTATTAAATTTGGAAAGGGTTTCTAAATTTAAATTTATTTCAATAAGATTCAAATATGAATTTTTTGATTGAATATGTGATATTCAATTTAATTTTTAGAATGTATATTTTATTTTATTGTTAAATTTTAATATGCACGATAGATTATCATGGACAATAAAAGACCAATGTGATTGGATTTATTTCTTTTATTTTTCTTTGGGTTGTAAAATAATTAATTTTATTTTAGTGGCATGTATTATAAATATTATAATAATTTGGATTATAATTTCATTTATTTAAGGACTTTAAAGTCCATATTCTTGTAAACTCGTCTTGGTATACCAAGGATTACAATGTAATTGGATTACAAGAAGATCAAGGAGGTCAAAAGCATTAGTGGGACTAGTGGGAGGAAATCAAGATCAAGTGTTGATTATGTACTCCTTCAGCAACTTTTGTAAGATGAATGAATGAAATACACCTAGGAATGCCCTAATTCAATTCTTGGTGGCTCAGAATTGAATTCCTTAGAAAGTCCATGATCATACCATATTATTTATTTATCCATGTATGCATGAGATGTATGTGAATGTATGCAAGTATATGATATATGCATGCTAATTGGATAATGTGCAAAGTGAGACCATAATAGTAATTAAATCGACCACAAAATCTTCCAAACAAATGATTAATTTCGAAATGGTATAATTAAAGTAATTATATTATGGCCCTCCATTGAGGCAATTATTTTAAAAAATTTTAAATACTTGCATGTGATGCATTTAATTTAAGAGATTTTCTTAAGATTAATTGTTAAGCATAAGATGTTGTAAATATGTAAATAGTGCCCAATAATGGATGTGCCTGAGGACATTAAAATTATTTGCATGTTTGCTGGCTCAATGGGATCAATTTAATTAATGCAAGATAAATCAATAATGGATGTGCTTGAGATTTTGAGCATTAGGGGCTAAGTAAATGATTGAACCTCACATGAGATGTGATGGGCAAGGAGTTGTTCAGTTATAGTTTATTGTAATTCCAATAATGGATGTGCCTGAGGATGATCAATAAGACTATAAGAATTCAATCACCCACTAGAAATCCATCCAACTAGGATTTCCGTTTTCTACTTTGGAAGTGTAGGATTCTCCAAGTTAATGGGAGGACTAATTTGATTAAAAGACCATAATCATTTTGGTTAATTACTTGATACATTTACTAATTAATCTAGTTATTTTTTGCATTTAATTTTCTGATAATAATGAGCACACAACAACCACCACCATCCAATATCATTGCGAGCATACTTGATCATAATAGGTTAACGGGACCTAGTCTTTTTGATTGGCTAAGAAATTTAAAACTTGTTGTGAACCTAGAACATATTGGATATGTTTTAGACTTAAAGGTTCCTGGTCCCTTACCTCCAAAGGCCACTCAAGAGGAACTAGATACTTTGGATAAGTGGAAGGAGCATGATATGAGAGCCAAATGTTACATGCTTGCTTCTATGAGTAATGAGTTACAGAAGCAGCATGAAAATATGCAAAATGCCAGTGAGATCCTCCATCACATGCAAGAGTTGTATGGTGAGCACAGTAGGAATGCTAGGTATGAGATATCTAGACAGCTATTTCGCATGAGGATGTCTGAGGGACAGAATGTAGGAGATCATGTCCACAAGATGGTTCGGCTTATTGAGCAGCTGGAACATCTTGATTTTCACATGGATTTCCAACTGTAGACGGATCTGATCCTTCAGTCCCTGCCTGAGTCATTTGGGAATTTTGTGACAAATTTCCATATGACAAAGCAAGAGTTTACTTTGGCTGGGTTGCTTAACATGCTGGTTATTGCCCAAAAGAATATGCCAGGCAATAAAGGAAAAGAGGTGGCTTTGATTGCATCTTTTTCTTCTACTGAAAAGTCCAAAAAGAAAAAGGGCAATAAGAATAAGAAACCTCAATTTCCTGGACCTTCCAAGAAGATAGCTAAACAGAAGGGTAAGATAGAAGCTGACAAAGGCAAGGAAAAGTGTTTTCACTGCCAGAAGAATGGGCACTGGAAAAGGAACTGCCCATAGTATCTTGTTTCTTTGAAGGATAAAAGGGATAGACCTTCAGTAGGTATGTCTGTGTCTTGTTACTTAGATTCTGATGATACTCATAGTTCATCTACAGCTTGGGTTTTAGATACTAGTACTAGTTCTCACATTACTTTTGATATGCAGGAACTAGCAAGTAGTTTAAATGAATGTAATTCCATGATGAAAATCAACTCAAGTTCAAAATATATTTGGCACTTAAGATTAGGTCATATTGCAAAAGATAGGATTGCAAAGCTAGAGAAAATGGAGATTTTATCCTCACTGGGTTCTGAACCTACTCCAACTTGTAAATCTTGCCTTCAAGGCAAAATGACTAGATCACCTTTTGTTGGACAAGAGTTAAGAGCAGAAAATATTTTGGAATTGATACATAGTGATGTGTGCGGTCCATATAAGGAAATGGCTAGAGGCAGTTTTCATTAATTGATTACCTTTACTGATGATAAATCAAGGTTTGGGTATTTATATTTGATGAAATACAAACATGAATCCTTAGAAAAGTTTAAAGAATTTAAATGTGAAGTAGAAAATCCAACAGGAAAAAGTATTAAAACTCCTCGATCAGATTGTGGAGGTAAATACTTAAGTACTGAATTTGATGAATATTTGAAAGAGCATGGCATTGTCTCACAACCGACTCCTCCAGGAACGCTACAACTGAATGGTGTATTTGAAATGAGAAATCGTACCCTATTAGATATGGTACGCAGTATGATGAGCTATACTGATATGCCAATCTCCTTTTGGGGATTTGCATTAGAATCAGCTTTACATATTCTAAATAGGATTCCATCAAAATCAGTTTCTTTCATACCTTAAGAGATATGGCATGGAAGAAAATCGAGTCTTAAGCATGTGAAGATTTGGGGTTGTCCAACTTATATTAAAAAGTTGAATACTAATAAATTAGAAACCAGATCAAAAAAAGGTCGATTTATTGGATATCCAAAAGAAAGTTTTGGATATTATTTTTATTTGCCTACATCACAAAAGATTATGGTAAGCAGAGATGCCATATTTCTTGAACAACAGTTTATTCAAGAAGGTGGCAAAGGAAGGCAAATAAAGCTAGAATTGGAGAATTCTGACTAACCAACAGATCAAATGGATATAGATACATCTAGTCAACCTACACCTATTGATGAAACATCTATAGTAATTCCTCGCAGATCAACCAGAATATCTCACCCACCAGTGAGATATGGTTTTCTTCATGAAGATGAACAAGAGTTGTTTACTCATGAAGAAATAGATCATAGAGATGATCCTCTTACCGATGAAGAAGCTATATCAGATATAGACTCCGTTAGTAGTATGCCCTAGAGCATATCATTTAGTATGTATCTTGTACATCTTTTATTAATAAAAGGCATTTTCACTTTTCCGTTTACATAATATATTTATGTATAATAGAAAAGGTCCATTGATATTTTATCAGAAATTCTATTCTTAAGTTGTTAAGAATATGAGTGACAGTATTTCTAGCACAAAGTATTATAAATTGGTTCACAATCGAGGATACTTCAAACAAGACATGACTTATCCAGAAAGATTGTATTCATGTTTGTTCCCAGTGTATTTATATGAGATATAAATAAGATGGAATAGTAAGTCTCATGCCACATAACAAAATGATAGGCGCTTATACTGTAACACCCTATTTGTATAGCCTGGTATATTTCACTGTTCCGGTGACCGGTGTCGGTCCGGACAATTAAGGAGATTAGAACTACACTTAAGACAACTAGATAATCCATAAACACAAATAATTAGTAATTGCCAATTAGTTAAGTATAAATAAGAAAAACAGAACATAAGAAGTTAAACGAGCCGAGAGTCACAGCGATGGGTGACCTTCTCGGGAACGACTGCGAAGTCGTTTTAAACTCAAATTTCGAACCGTAAAATGTGACGCCGCGGTCCTTAGGACCATTATGAACACAGTGGAAAAGAGAAAATCATGAAAAAAAACTGTTAAGTCAGTCAAATAATTAGGTTAGGGAGCTGGAAGAAATATTGCATTATTTGTAAACCGGGTTGAACCGGTGAGGGACAATTTGGTCAATTGACCCCGAGAGCCGACTCCTAACCTAACTGTCAAATAAAATCGGAGAAAAGAAAACTTTGGAATCAAGAATTAAATTAAAGAACTAATAGAAAAATAAATAGAAAAAAAAGAAAGAAAATGAAAAAGTTAAAAAGGTGATGACATCATGCATGTTGCCATAAAAATAATAATTAATAAATTAAATTAAATGGAATTTTGGAGTCTTCCATAAGACAAAATAAATAAAGAAAGGAAAAGAAAAAAAATTTCATTGTCTTCTTCCCTAGTGTGCCGCCTCTCTCTCCCAAGCTCTCTCTCAAACTTTTCCTCCATGAAAGCTTATTTTTAAGCTTCCTAAATATTAATTCCACCATAAATCCTTTGTTTTTCTTGAAGAAAATTTATAAAAAAATCTTGGAAGGAAGATTAGAAGGAAAAGAATTGAAGAAAATTGAGAGGAAGTGAATATCAAAGACTTCACCTAAGATTAGTAATGCAAACTTCAAATTTTTAGTTTAATTAGTGTATGTATAGCATCAAGAACTTATAAATAAACTTAAAATGAAAAAAAATATGTGTGAGGGACTAAATTAAAATTCGGCCAGCAGGGAGAGGAGAGTGATTTGCATGAGTTTGATTAAGTTAAACATGTTAAGATGCTTGAAGGAGTTGAAAGATTGTGTTTATATGCTTTGAATTAGTTAATTGCAATGGATTAGTGTGGTTAGGGTTTGAGACCTAGGGTTTTGAGGCAAAAATTTGGAGAAATTTGTAAATGGTATCTTTGACCTAATGTGAAGTGATAAATGGTCATTTGTAACCTAATTAAGTGTGTTAGAAGTGTTGGAATTAAAGTCAAATTCGGAGGGAGCGTGGTCATGCTGCTGCAGCATGACTAAGTCAACTTTGAGGGACCAAAATGAAATTTTACAAGTCCAATTGGTATGAGACCAATTGGGAATGAAAATAGGCACTAAATGACACAATTTTCATTTAGGAAGCATGCCCAAAAAGTGACTAAAACCTAGTGAACAAATTGACCAAAGTTGGAAAATTGCAGGCTGCCTTGCACAAACTGACTAAATGAATAGTGTTTGTTCATTTGGCCATAACTCGAGCTAGGCAGGTCAAAATAACCTGAAATTTTACTAGTGGTTAGATGAGATATAGACCTAAAACTTTCATGAAGAATACAAACACAAATTATGCCATTAACCCAATCAAATTATTGAGCAAATTTGAATTACTGAATCTGCAGAACTGCAGATTTACCATATGAACAGTAAAGTTTCAATGGCTATAACTCTCTCTAGAAAACTCTGATTTAGGTGATTCCTAAACCGATGGAAACGTAAGGCATAGTAGAACATTTCATATGAAGAAAATTAGACCAAATTATGGACTTAACTTGATCAAATTGCTGAACAAAGTTGGATCAATAATCTGCCAGAACTAAAATCTGCAGCATGAACAGTAACCGTAATTTGGATATAACTTGAGCTACAAAACTCTAATTGGAGTGATTCAAAAAGGAGAATAAACATAAGACAATAGGGAACATTTTTCTATGAAGGAAGTTTTTCCAAATTCCAATAGAAAAGTGACCAATGGAACAGTGCAACCTTAGACACCAAAACTGAAAATTTGGCAATTTTGCCTAAAAGACTTAAGTTTTGAGAAAATGACCAAAACCAATAAGTTTGGTGACCAAAATGTGGTATGTGGGTGAAGTTGGAATTCCCATACCTATTAAGCCTTAGGAAGTCAACAATTTGACTTGAATAGTATAGTGAATAGTAACCCGAAACACAAAAATTTCGAGAACGTCGAATTTAGCACATTAGAGCTAGGTAAAAGTGAAGTTAAATTTATTTTTGGATTTATGCTAAGTTATGGTACTGAAATACTGTGAAACTGTGTGTTTCAGCTGAAAAAGACTTGGAAGCTCTGAGAGACTGAGTCAAGGCCTAGAGGCGACTCACGTCAGGTCTGTGCACAATAATTCTTATTTAAATATTTTATTCTCAAAAATTTGACTTCTGTGATTAATTATGTATTGTGTTGCCATTTTATGATCATAAATATGACTTTGGAAATTGATCAGATTTCTCACAAATTATTTGATTAAATTGTTTTGAATTGATTTTGTGTTCACACTTAGCATGACAGTATCACATTATTCCTCCTTCATTTATAGGGTGAGATTGATTATTTTCCTCCCTCTCTGGTTTACCAGTTGAGATTGTAGATCGGATGAGTACTCATTAGCTAGCTAGCCACCTTCCTCATTGATTTCGATTAGTGGGGTTGTAGATTGCTTTGTCGTGGTGTACAACGCGGCATTGATCGGAAATTTTGTGTCATGCCTTAAGTTGTGTATGAATTGGCAACACTATGTTCTTAAATTATTTGACTAAATTATGTTATTATGAGTTTTGATAATTTGTGAAATGTGATTGAGAAATATTTAAATTATGTTTTGGCAAGGAATGATTTATGTATTGTATTTAAAATTTTTATTGTGCAACACTGAGTATTTTTATACTCAGCGATAGCTTGTTTTGCTGTCGCAGATAAGAGCAAGGAGAAAGCAGCAGAGTGAGCTGCTATCAATATTGAAGATTCTATTGATCTTTTTGTACGGGTATTATTTTATACCGTTGTAGTTATTTTGATGTAAATATTGTGATGTTGTATGTATCAATGTAAAGTGAGCAGTTGTATAAGAAATTATAATAATTTTATTTTTGGATTATATATCTGTAAATTTAATTTGTGCATACAAAATTGATGGAATGATATGAAATAGTTTGTTTTAAGAATTTTGAGATGACAAATTTTGAATTAAATTGTGGAATTGACTTGAGAATATTTGGAGGTTGGGAGTTATGAAAAATTTATTAAAAGTGTTTTTTATAGGTTTTTGAATAACTGTTTTCTCAAAATACAGATGGCACTCTGTCGAAATTTTTATAAAATTTGTGAAAAAATAAAAATGGACAAAGTTTTTTTTACTAGTTTTTAAGCTTTGAATAAATGATTTTAATTCATACCAAAATGCTTACCACTTCCAAAATGTAAGAAAATAGTTTTAAAATCCCTTATAGGGTACTTAATGAGTTATCGGTAGGTGAAGTTCGGTAGTTTATTAAGTATTCTACGGGATCATGTTATGCCTTACAGAGGGGTAAGGTGTGACATATACATGATAAGTAGGCCGAACCAGTGACATTTGTGATAAGCACATGGAGTTTACTCTTGTCAATGTATTGTCATAAATCATATCAGTGCATATAATCTTTAGACCTGAGATAGTACAATTATCTTGTATATAGGTGGTTTGAGTTTGATACTACTTTCATACTTGTACTGTGTATGGGTATATAGGCATGTGTTGGCTCCTACTAGTTATATATGGAGGTAGGTGTTGATCAAGATGGAATCTGTTACCCTAAGTAAATGGGGATAAAATCCTATGTTCATTTAATTGTTCTTTATGTTTCAAGTTCCTGGCCAGGACAGATAGATTTAATCAGAAAAGAGTTTCTGATGAGAAAATCTTTTAATTAAGAACTGGAATTAAAAGAGAACATAATATTCATAGCAAATGGGATTTAACATAAACCATGACTCCAGCTAGAATTGAGATTTTGTAACAAAGAGATTCTAGTGCATGGTAACATATGATTATAGGTTCATTTAAGGTAAACCTTATTATTGATTGGGTGGCTATGGCATGCTATGCTAGGTGTTAACCATGGTCTATAAGGTGCATAAAATGATTTAGGAAAATCATTTGTGGTAAGAAAGAGTTCTGATGGTATTAAGAGTTGATATCATATCTCATTGCCAATTAGTGATGAGCCTAGTGAGTCACACACATACACAAGTAATCACCAAGTTAAATATGATTTAATTAATTAATTAAAGAGTTTAATTAATTAATTAATTAGGTTTGATTTGCAATTAGATTGCAAAGTCCCTAGCATGGCTTGAAACCAAATCTAGGTTAATGGATGTATAGTATAAGTTAAATTTATATTTAAAGTGTTTAAATATGAATTTAATTATGAGAAATTAATTAATAGAGATTAATTAATTAATTTATATTTGATATAAATTTATTAGAAGAAGAGAAATAATTATTTTGGGTTGAGAACTCAAAATTAAGACACAGGGGTATTTTGGTCATTTCACTGGGTGACATGTGGCACTATGAAATGGTGACACATGGCACTACAAATAAGCTTGCCATTTGTCTTTTAATCATGTAAGATGATCAAAGTAAAGATTAAATCTAGGTTTGACACTTGGCACAATGTGATTGGGTCAATTAAACTAAGAGCCGATCAGAAGGTGACATTTGGCAAGGGTTTTAAGTGGTGACCTAGCTAAATAAGGGAAAGGATGAAAAGAAAAATTACAAGCTGCTGTTTTTCTTTTGTGCGGCCACCTAAAGAGCCTCTCCCCTCTCTTCTTCTTCATCTCTCATCAATTCAAAGAGAATAGCCAATATTCTCTTGAATTAAAATTACTAGAAATCATTTCTAGTATCCTATAAGCATCTATAACATCTCTAAAGGTAAAATATGATTTTATAATTATTTGAAAAGGCTTGAAAAGCTGTTCAAAGGGCTGCCATTGGTGATCTTGGTGTGGACAAGCTAGAGGGATAACATCTGGTGTCCTAGGCACATCCCAAAGGTGCCAAATACACTGCGGTGCATCAAAAAGGTTAATGCACTTGTTCTTGATCTAATCTAGGGTTCTAATGAATTAATCTGTTAATTCTAAAATCTTAAATGGTAAATGTAGATCCAAAAATATATTAAAAGAGTTTTAATATGCTGTTTATCATTGAAATCAAATAGATAAAAATGAATCTTGCATGATGCATGTGACCCTAGAAGAAAAATTTTTGAATTCAATGATCTAAACTTATATTTTTCATGCTTCCACTCCTTCAAACTCTTCAAAATGGATTGAAGCTATAAAATCCGAAATTGATTCCATGCATAAGAATCAAGTTTGGGACCTTGTTGACCCACCTGAAGGTATTGTACCTATAGGGAATAAATGGGTTTTCAAGAAGAAAATTAGTTCTGATGGAAATGTAGAGACCTATAAAGCAAGGCTAGTAGCAAAAGAGTTTCGCCAAAGGCAAGGAATCGACTATGAGGAGACTTTCTCGCCTGTTGCCATGCTTAAATCAATTAGGATTCTATTAGCAATAGTTGCATACTATGATTATGAGATTTGGCAGATGGATGTTAAAACAACTTTTCTCAATGAATACATTGATGAAAACATTTTCATGGAACAACTTAGAGGTTTTGAATCCCAAGATAGTTCCAAGGTGTGCAAGCTAAAGCGATCCATTTATGAGTTAAAACAAGCTTCGAGGAGTTGGAACATCCGTTTTGATGAAGCCATTAAGTCATTTGGTTTTATCAAAAAATGTGGATGAACCATGTATATATAAGAAGGTTAGTGATAATGCTGTCACTTTCCTTGTCTTATATGTGGATGACATTCTGTTGATAGGTAATAACATAGGTATGTTGACAACTGTCAAGGTATGGTTGTCAAATACATTCTCCATGAAAGACTTAGGGGAGGCAACCTATATTCTTGGAATTCGCATTTATAGAGATAGAGCGAAAAAAATAATTGGTTTATCTCAAAGTCTATACTTGGAAAAGGTGTTAAAGAGGTTTAACATGCTTGATTCCAAGAGGGGATTGTTACCAATAAGACATGTTATTCACCTTTCTAAAGAGATGTCTCCAAAGACACCAGAAGAAAGAGATAAAATGGCCAAGATTACATATGCTTCGATTATTGGAAGTTTGATGTATGCAATGATGTGTACTAGGCCAGATATCGTGTATGCTATTAGTTTGACTAGCAGGTTTCAATCCAATCTAGGTTTGGAACACTGGATAGCTGTCAAGAATATCCTTAAGTACTTGAGAAGAACTAAGAATTTATTCTTGATTTATGGAGGTGGTGACTTGCAATTGGATGGTTATACTGATTCTGATTTTCAATTAGATATTGATGATAAAAAGTCTACCTCTGAGTTTGTGTTCATTTGTAATTAAACAGAGTACGATTGCTGATTCCACTACAGAGGCTGAGTACATTGCTGCACCATATGCTACAAAACAGGTTATTTGGATAAAGAAGTTCGTGACAAAACTTGTAGTAGTTCCTTCCATTGAGTTAGCAGCTCCTCTCTACTGTGACAACAATGGAGCGGTCATATAGGCCAAGGAACCCCGGTCTCACCAAAAATCCAAACACACAGAAAGGCGTTACCACATTATCAGAGAGATAGTTGGGCGAGATGATATAGCCATGCAGAAAATAACATCAGCTGAAAATCCAACTGATTTATTCACAAAGCATATGTCACAAACTCAATTAGACCGACGTCTTGAGAAGAAGGGTCTAAGATATTGTAATGAATGGCTCTAGTGCTAGTGGGAGATTATTAGTAGTATGCCCTAGAGCATATTATTTTGTATGTATCTTGTACATATTTTATTAATAAAAGGCAATTTCACTTTTCTGTTTACATAATATATTTATGTGTAGTAGAAAAGGTCCATTGATATTTTGTTAGAAATTCTATTCTTAAGTTGTTAAGAATATGAGTGATAGTATTTCTAGCACAAAGTATCATAAATTGGTTCATAATCGAGGATACTTCACAAAGGACATGACTTATCCAGATAGATTATAATCATGTTTGTTCCCAAGGTATTTATATGAGATATAAATAAGATGGAGTGGTGAGTCTCATGCCACATAACAAACATGATAGGCACTTATACATGATAAGTAGGCCGAACTAGTGATGCTTATGACAAGCACATAGAGTTTACTCTTGTCAATGCATTGTCATATATCATATCAGTGCATATAATCTTTAGACCTGAGATAGTACAGTTATCTTGTATATAGGTGGTTTGAGTTTGATACTCCTTTCATACTTGTACTGTGTATGGGTATATGGGCATGTGTTAGCTCCGACTAGTTATATATGGGGATAGGTGTTGATCAAGATGGAATCCGTTACCCTAAGTAAATAGGGATAAAATCTTATGTTTATTTAATTGTTTTTGATGTTTCAAGTTCCTGGCTAGGATAGACAGATTTAGTCAGAAAAGGGTTTCTGACAAGAAAATCTAATTAATCAAGAACTGGAATTAAAAGAGAACATAATGTTCGTAGCAAATGGAGTTTGACATTAACCATGACTCCAGCTCAAATTGGGATTTTGTAATAGAGAGAATCTAGTGCATGGTAACATATGATTAAAGGTTCATTTAAGGTATTCCTTATTACTGATTGGGTGGCCATGGCATACTATGCTAGGTGTCAACCATGGTCTATGATATGCCTGAAATGATTTAGAGAAATCATTTACGATAAGAAAGAGTTCTAATGATATTAAGAGTTAATATCATTTCTTATTGCCAATAAGTAATGAGCCTAGTAAGTCACACATCTACACAAGCTAATCACCATTTAAAATGTGATTTAATTAATTAATTAAAGAGGTTTGGTTTGCAATCTTATTAAAGAGGTTTGGTTTGCAATAAGATTGCAAACCAAACCTAGCATGACTTGAAACCAAATCTAGGTTATTGGATGTATAGTATAAATTAAATTTATATTTAATTTGATTAAATATGAATTTAATTATGAGAAATTAATTAATGGAGATTAATTAATTAATTGATTAATATTTGATATAAATTGATTTAAAGAGGAGAAATTATAATTTTGGGTTGAGAACTCAAATTAAAGAGTAAGGGCAAATTGGTCTTTTCACATGGTGACATGTGGCACCATGAGATGGTGACACATGGCACCATATGATCTTGCCACTTGCCTTCCTATGATGGAAGACCACATGTTATGATTTAAATGGAGCTTGACACATGGCTTTATAGGATTAAATCAAATAATAAGAAGATGGGATCTTGTGGTGACATGTGGCAAGGGAGTTAGGGCTTGACCTAAGTATATAAAGAGAGCTTATAAAGAAAAATCAACCGACCTCTCTTTTCTCTCTAATGTTGGACGGCAACATGGTGTGACCATCTCCTCTCTTCTTTTCTCACTTGATTCAAAGAAAAATCCCTTGTTTTCTTTGCGTTAGAATTACTAGAAAAGGATTCTAGTGTCCTAAATATCCATTAACCTTCACTAAAGCTCTAAACCCCATCTTCAGGTGGTTGGCAAAGCTTGAGAAATAAATTTTGGGGCTGCCATAGTTGCTTCTTGGTGTGCTTGTGGTGGACAAGCTAGAGGGACAACATTTGGGGTCTTAAGAGCATCCTCAGATTGCATCAATTGTGCATCAAGAGGTTAATACCTAAAAATCCCTCTTTTAGTTAGGGTTTAATTGAATTAAATGTTAATTCATAATCTTTAATGGAAAATAAAATTTTAATGCATGCTAAAATATATTTTGGTATGCAATTGGGCATTGGAAATTGATTAGGTTCATAAGAAACTTGGCATGGTGCATGTTACCTTAGAAATAATTTTTGAAATTCAAGGTTCTAATGCCCAATTATCACGCTTCCACTCCTTCATACATGGCCGTAGATTGTTTACATTCATTACATTTCTTGACAAACTTATCACAATCAATCTCCATAGTAGACTAGTGAAAACCCAACCTTGGAATTTTCTAGCCAGAACTCTTCTATTCATATGAGGACCACACATTCTTGCATGTAATTCTTCCATTATTTGCTCAGCTTATTTTTTTTGCCACACACAAGAGTAAGAGTCCTTCAAAGAACCTTTTTACAGAGTTGCCCCCCAGCAAAAGTAAACTAAGTGGCTAATCTATGAATTATTACTTTATTTCTTTTATATTCCCTCACTTCTAGATACCTCCTTATGTCTTCATATCATTTTTGTTCATCCTCTAGGTCTAAATGTGCTATTGCTAATCCTTTACAACATGAAATCTTACCTCCCATTAAAATAACTAGTTGGATCAAGTTTTGATCACCTCTTTCCCATAGGGATGCTAGTGTAGCTAAGGAATCGGCCATCTGACTCTAAGCTTGAGGCATGTGCTTTGTTGTCACCTTATAAAAAAATTAGCTAATAGTTTCTTTACATACTTCAAATATGGCCTCAACTTTCCTTCCTTCAATTTTTATTTAGCTTTAATATAAGAGGCCACTAGCATTGAATCTCCAATTACCTCTACTTTCTTAGCCCTAATAACTATCAATGCTTCTAGGCCATAGATGCAGACCTCATATTCAGATTTGTAGGAATCTTATGTTGTACTGTATCCCAATTAATCTAAGGCATATCCTTATAAGACCAAGCGAACACTTCTTGGTATTTTTTTAATAAAGTTATAAATCATTTCTTTCTTTTTGAGTTAGATCTTCGCCTGATTTTATTTCTTTAAGGTTTTAATGCATTAACAAAAATAGATTTTAAATGGTTATGAATGCCATGCATATGCCCATTAGAATAAACATCAAACAAGTAAACAAAAAGATTGGTCATGTTATTGATTTTCGCCTTAAAATCAACATCAAATACATTAGAAATATCAACATTATTGCCATTACAAAAGAGAAACTCAAACTTAGGGGTGTAGGTTTAGTGCTTCGCTTTCATGCAATATTTAGATTAGTTGTGCCAATTTTTTGCTCTAGCTCTTTCACCTGTGGTAGCTCCTGATCATCTATCTAGGTAATTGCTCTCTCTTTCAAGAACTTAGGAGGCTTTGGCTCTTCTTCCTCTTCAGTTGGCTCATAACCTAAACCATACCTCATGATTTGCCTTAATCTTAAGAAAAGTTAGTAGGCAATTTACACATTTTTCTAGGCCCATGCCAAGAAAAAACTTTATCCCCTTCATCATATTAACCACTTGCAGATTCATCCAATCTTTATAGATCCTAGTAACCTAAAAACCAAACATTGGTGGAGTTGAACCATCTACTTGCAATACAGCTATCTCCCCATTAGAATCGGTCCAAATATCCAAAGGACCCTCATCATTACTAGAATTATCACACATGTCGATAACCATTATAGACTGAGATTCATCGGGCTTTTGAATGGGTTGAATAAGGTCAATAATTTGGTCAAGGTATTTAGAGTGGTGGAAATCATGTAAAGACCTGGTGGAGGTGGAAAATTACAGTTAGGCATAAGGCTAGTATGAGCATTTAGTCAGTTTTCTAGGTCAGCTATCTTTTTGGCATCAATTAGGTCTTGGATATCATGCTTAAGCCAGACGTATCAATCGGTGTCATGACCATGGGTTTAGTGGAACTGACAATTTTGGTTGATATCATAGCTAGGTGGGAGTGGATTTGGTGATGGTCTAGGTGCTATGCGCTGTAGGAGGCATCAACCTTTGAGACACTCAAAAACTTTAGATAAGTGTTGGTTTACTTAGGAAAATCTCTTTAGGGTGTGAGACACAGTCTGAACCTTAATAACCTTATTTTCTTTTTCAGCTTAAATATTTTGGCCTATCATTTTCTTAAACATGGCCATAGTGTCTTCAATCATAACTAGTTCAGGTAAAATCTTTACTAGCCTCTTCCCTTCCCTAACTCAAGTGACCTAATCAAAAGTCTCTTTGGTGTGTTTTGAGGCTATATTTGCTAAAAAAAAAAGACTTAAGGGTTAACTTAAACATGCTGTGTACATAAATGCAATGCATAAATAAACCTTTTTTTTTTTTACCTTTACCTATTCTCAAAAATACAAAGCCAAATTTGAAGTACATAAACCAAACAAAAAAACCAAAACCAAAGAAAAACCTTTCATTATAGTTGAATCTTCACCCTCTTATTCCTCTAACTCTCACGTATGGGATAGGATAAAAATCTATCCGAGGCTTTGGTACACTAGACACACCAAAAGGGGGTGGTCTAGGATGATCCTCCCCTTACAAACAATGGGTTTATATCCTTAATATTTAACCATAAATGTGCATCCTCTTGCCTAACATGGGTTTTGGAATGGACCTGGGCCTGTACACAAATTGGGTTTATGCATAGGCCTAGGTTCATTTCAACTACGATTAAGACTTATAGTTTGGACAGTATGGCTATAATCCAACACAATAAATCTATAAGGTACTTAAGGCTAAAATCTAGGGCTCACTGGCTTTATTAGGTAGGAGAAAGGGTCACTCATGCGAGAGCTTATCCATTAAGTACAACTGCTATAATTGTGGCTCTTTTATATACTCGAAGGTATGGGCAGGGGGTGTAACACCCCTAAGTTCGGTAGTGCGTTCTACTGTTCCGGTGACCAGTGCTGTCCGGACAGCTAGGATGCCTAGAACTACACTTCAATATGAGTGAGGAGACATAAAATAATGAAATACAAGAAAAGAAAATACAAGAAAAACAAAGTAAAAATAATAGCAAAGAAATGTAACCAAGTTAAGCGAGTCGAGAACCCTATCGATGGGTGACCGCACCGGGAAGTCACGGCCTGGACCGTTGACTAGCCCTGGACCGTGGGGAACCCTGAAAAATATTTTTAGGACTTAAAGAGACATCAATTGAAGTATAAATATCATTAGAAATATCAAAGAAAAATTAAATAATTAGTACAAAGAAAAGTGAGAAATCGAAAAACGGACAAAACTCGGTGTTACCGAAAAATTGGGAATGCAACCCGAACAGGGGCATTATGGTCATTTGACATCCCGAATTGTCTTTTGACCTAAATGTCCATAAAAAAATAAATAATATTACACTTAGAAAATAAAATGAAAAATTAGTTTAGTGGTATCTAATGCAAATAACCAAAAGTGGAGTGAAAGTGTGTAATTAGCACATTAAACATATTAAATGAATTAACTAATGTGAGTGGACCACTAAGGGATTTTAAAATGTATTAAGTGGGCAGATTGCTCCACTAAAATATCATCTTCAACATTAGAAACCTCCATTGCCGTGAATGAAAAGCTCCCAAAACCTCCATGGCCATTTTTCTTCAAGCTTGATCCACTCCTTCATTTCACCTCTAATCACCTAGGTAGCTTCATTAGAAATTATCCCCACATCACAAGGAAGAGTTTGATACCAAAATCAAGAAGTTTAGTGAAGGTTTAACAAGTCCCAACCAAAGGTAAGTTTGTATTTTTGAACATTGCTTTGTTAAACTTTGTATACTTGTTATGGGTGTTTGAATTGTGAAGGAAATTTTTAAGTTTGAGGAGTTATTGATATGTCCATTTTGGACAGCCATGGAGTTATATGTTTAATGAAATGTTTATACATATATTTGATGAGAAATTATATTGATTAGGGTGATTTAATGTCCAAGTAAATTAATTCCACATGTATATGGTAATTGTGCACTTGGAATGGAAATTGATGAATTGTAGGACACTTTGGCATTGTGGGACAATTCGGCAGCCTTGGGACTCTTTGATAAATGTATGAGTTCAGGAAGATATTGGCAGAATTATGACATTGAGGATTGATGGATATGTATATGAATTAGTTGTGTAAAGTGTATGTAAAAACTAGAAATGTTTATGTGTATTTATGGTTGTATTTAGACTTTGTGAATTAGAGTTTTAATTGGTGTGTTGAGGATATTTGTAATCTGCCCAAAATGACTTTAAAGTGAAGTGATATATGGTTTTTGTAATGTACCAAAACAGAATGGGGTTGAGAGGTGAATTTGTAGCAAAGTAAATGTGTAATGAAATGATGTTTAAGCAATGTAATTAAGGGCAGTGTGCATTTTAGCCTATAACTCTAAATGTGTAACTCCAATTGGTATGAGACCAATTGGAGGTGAAACTAGGCACAAAATGTGCCAACTTTCATTAAGAAAGCATATCAAAATTCTGCTTGCAAGGTGACATGAAAAAATGACCAATTCGGATTAAGTGCAATAGGGCCTGAAAATTTACCAATTGGGTAGCAGTTAGTGTATAGGCCATAACTCACTCAAAACAGGTCCAATTGACCTGAAATTTTAACCATGAATAGTTAAGACCCATACCTACAAGTCTTATGAAGACACCAAAGCCCAGAAATGACCATAAGCAAGTCAAACAGCTTGCACAAGTTCGGGTCCAAAAACTGGCCGAACCAAAGTTGACCAAATTGACCTAAAATTGACCTAATTTGATGCCATTTGACCAGCAATAGTATAATGACCATAACTTGGTCTACTTAACTCAGAATGACCTAAAATTTTGCCCTGCGTTCCATAAGACATAGATCTACAAGTTTGTAGTTTTAACCGAAACTCGAAAACCGAGGGAACTAGGTCGTCCGGCTAGGTCAAACTAGTATCTCGAAATCCAGCAAGTTGCATTAAAATGCACTAAACAAGGAAATGAGTTTGGTAAAACGTACTAACCCTAAAACCCTATCGAATGTGACATATTAGTAACGTTAAAACCTAATTTACCTAGAATGCATCGAGGGTCGGTATGTTAGGTGATTAAGCAAATAATAGCTTTCAGTGAATTACTTATCAAACATTGTCGATAGTGACAGTTTAATTTAGTACTGAAACACTTCAACTTGTGTTTCTTAGTTAGTAAAGACTCAGGAAAAGGGAAGGAAATACTGAGTCCAGACCAGGAGACAGTCATCAGAGGTTTGTGCATAACTAGTTTTTAACTGATTTTGTTTGAATATTACATATGATTAAATGACATATTTTTCTTATGTATTATGTTTAACAAGCATTGGATTTGATTCAATGATTATTGAAATTGTTATAGTATGTATGAATTTAGCTTTGTGAAATGGTATTTCCATAAGTATTAAGCACTGTTATGGATTGAATAATTATGTTTTGGAAAATTGTGATAGAACATGTTTTGAATTGTGATGGTAATTTTCATGGAAAAATGCAAATTTATGATTTGAATTGTGATGAGCATAAAAATTATTGGATATTGGAATTGACTTTGAATTGAATTGTATTGTGATTTATGCTCACTAAAAGGATTGTGATATTGTTTTATACCTCACTATAGATGCTTGACTAGGTTATTACCCGTCTCTCTCATTTGTTGAGAAGACAATGGAGTTAGTTGCGTTTTGATTACCATGGTACGTGCACAGGCTTAGATTTTCCTCTGATTTGAGGTTAGATCTAAGTTTATTTTATCGTTATGGCCCTTGCGGAAGATTCATTATTGTGATGGTACTGTGCACGATGATTCGACCTCCCCGACCATAGGGAGTTAGAATCTGATTCGACCTCCCCGACCATAGGGAGTTAGAATCACATCGAAGATGGCCCTATCGGATTAGTCTTGCATAGTTAGTGAGATAAAGAATGATTTGTGAGATACAGCATGGTTTTTGAGACACAGCATGGTTTTTGAGCTACAGCGTGGTTTTTGAGATACAACATGGTTTTGAGATAAGGATTGATTTTTGAGATACATAATGATTTTGAGATACAGAATGACTTTTGAATGGTAAAGAATTGTGATTTCAATTATGGTTTATGTATAATTGATTTTGTTGGAATTACTTAAATGGTTAGTCACGATTTGATAAATTGAATTTTGTGATCAAAGTCATTTATACAAATGATTTACATTATTGGCAATGAATATTTTGAGTTTTGGAATTTGATGAGTATTCAGATTTCCAAATTATTTACTGTAAATTTTGCCAATGTATATTGTACTATGTTTTAAATTATAGTTGTGCACCACTGAGTTCACCACTCAGCGATAGCCTTGTATGCTGTCGCAGGTAAGAAGAGCATAGAGCAGTGAGTAAGTTTCTTTGAAGACACTTTCAGACCAGCTCCAGGTATATTATAGGTATACCCATGTACATAGGTCTGATGTATGCATGTAATAATATGTATGTAAATTATTTGAGCAGTTGTAAATTAAAATTGTACATTGAAGTTGTAAAGTGAATTATGAGTTATTTTGACTTGTAAAATTTATATTATATTTCTTTTATCTCATCCTTTGAAAATACTGAAAAATTGTTGTGGATTGAGTTGAGAAAAATATTGTGTTGAATTTTGTTGGAGTTGAGATTTGGAAAAATATTGAAGTGCTTTTTACAGGTTTTCTGAAGAACTGTTTTATCCAAAATACAGATGGCACTCTGCCAAAATTTTTATAGAAATTCCAAATAAGTCAAATGTGTTAGTTCTATCACTTCAGTTCACAAAAGTTTTTAACGCCTGTAAATAGTGCTCACCACTGTGAAAGAAGTAAGAAAAGTTTTTAAAATCCCTTGTAGTTTATTTAATGGGTTATCAGTAGACGGAGTTGATAATTCATTAGGTATACTACGGGATCATGTCATGCCTTACAGAGGGGTAGGGTGTGACAGGGGGTGCTAGCATTCACCAATTTGCCATAGCTCAAGTGGAACTATGGCCTCCTCAACTAGTACTAATAGGGCTACAGTGTAACACCCCTCACCCATATACAGTGTAGTCGAGCAAGGTGTGCTACATTCGGTATCGGAGCACCCTATCCTGTCTTATCATGTACAATATTAATTTAATGTCTATTTAATTATATTATCTTATGTGTAGAAATTTTTTTTTATCACATCTTATTTTCATGAAGACCCAGACAGAATCTCTTTTATTTTATTCAGTGCATAGCGGTTTCCTTATTTACCTATTAAAAGCAATTTATGTCCATTTCATATGTCCATATATCACATCATTGCTCATATAAATTTTTAAGAAAATAAATTTGATTTCATTCATATAAACTTCATACATTCATATAAAATTTGCATACAATAATTTACAATTTATTTACATTCACAAAATGATTTACATCATTTACTTACATATAATAACCAAAATGCAAAATTTAACTATACATGAGCCCTACTAAAATGAACTGCTAAGGTGACAATCTACACTGTAGCAGATCTGATCAAAGTCCTGTCTAAGCTCTACTGCGGCTACTGGTGGTCTCCTATACCCACGCAAGGAAACAATCCATCGCGCTAAGCATTTCTGCTTAGTGGTGCAATAATTGAAATAAAAATAACTAATAATTGAAATAATTATTCCATATAAAATTTACTAATTTTTTGAATTAATTACATATTTATGAAACTTTGGGAGCAAATAATTTATCGGGATCTTTTTATTCATATATTACATATTCAATCTTATTATACCCATATGAGTACTTTCTTCATGTATTTATTTAAACTTAAAGTATATTACACATATCTGTGCCCAAGTAACCTATGACAGACTATAAAGACTGGATACACGGGAGTATACTAGTTAAACATCCGTATGTCTAACATGTATACATCTATCATGTCAAGCACAAGGCCAGCGGGCAGGCATAAAGCCAGAAATAAAATCAGGCACAATGGCCAACGGGCAAGCATAAAGCCTGTAGAACAATCATATCAGACATATATTATCTATCAATGATTATTCCTGTGGACAGTACTACAATATGTAGTCCCTAATTAGTATACCAATCAATCCATGCTATATAAATAAGTATAGGTATACTTTGGGCAAATTAGTATTATTAATTACTTATGATCTTATCATTTTATGTCATGCACTATTAGTGCTTTATAGTAGTTTCATGTCAATTTATAGTGGGAAAATAGGTTCCCCCTTCATTTTCATGTAACTTATACATTTAGCAATTCATATAGGTAATTTACATATCATGTATCAAATAATATCTTGAACCTTTCTTTAGGTCTAGATTTGGCATCTTATCTTATCCTAGCAAATTGGCCAAGATGTGGCCACTGTTTGGCTACACTTTCTCATGGAAGTTGTCTCTCTATGTCTTGTCTTTCTTTTTCTTTTTGAATCATGTCATTTGGAGTTTTAGAACTCAAGTGATGGTCAAATAACCAAAACTGGTTCCTTAACTCACTCAAGTTCCAGAACTAGGCAGATTCTGGAGTTAATCTTTTCCTAATTATTTAGACATGTTACAGCCACTTTTAGGCCAATGTTCTTCATAGATGATTACTCAAAATTTTGAATTACAATTTTTCAGATCTTGTAGAATTAATTATAGTAAATTAACTGGCCTAGACTCAGGTGCCCTGTGTCTATAGGATTCCAAGTTCAGGTCTGTGGATTTGACTCTCATTTTAGGGTTCTTACACTCAAATTTTGAGAAACATTTCTAAATCAAAGTTGAAACCCTATCTCTTAGGTTTTCAGAACAGTTTATCTCATCCCATTTGGGATTTTTTAGTGAAAGTTATGATATAAATTCTTTTCTGGGGTCAAGTAGTAGTTGAGGCAAATTCCAGGATTTGGTGTACTAACTTGTTCTAACAATTTGACTTAGTTCCCTTGGGTTCTGGGTTCTGATCAAAACATCAATATTATAGATCTATGTCTTATAAAAATTTTGGCACTGGTTTCATTGCTTTTTCAATTTTTTATACCAAGTTATGACATTTTTGCCAAAACTGGTCGGGTGAGCCTAAGTCCAACAAATTCTGGGAAGATTGGTTCTGGACAGTTTTGTTGATCTAATTTGTGCTAACAATTTGACTTCATTAGAGGCAGATCTGGGTTCTATGTTCTTAATAAAAAATGTGCTCCTATGCCTAACCTTTCCAATGGTTGAAGAATCATGTCATTCTGACCTTCCTAGTGTGAGTTATGGCCATTTGAACATTTACTGTTCATTTGATTATTTTTCCAGGTCCATATTAGGGTTACCCGGATTCAAGTCAATTTTAAGCCAGGTTAGGGACAGTTTTTGGGCATGGTTTCTTCATAAAAAATGTGGAACATTGTCCTAGGTTTCATCTCCAATTGACCCCATGCCAACTGGAGCAACACAATTTAACTTATGGCTTAAAAACCACACTGGACTTAAGGTTTAATTTTTTGCACCGAAAAATTAGCACTCCCAATTTCAAATCCTCCCAACTCCCAAACTTCATTTCATATTCATAGCACTTCTAATAGTAAAAAATTTATCTCAACATCATCAATTTCAAGCCATACACAAAATTCCCAAATTTTTACCAAAACCCTAACTTTAAATTTCCAATTCATGGCATACACATGCCAAACTCACACTAATCACTTTATCCATCATCTATACTCATCAATAACATAAATAAACCACTTAATTTCATCAAAAACCAACAATTCTAAAACTTTCTCATGGATGCCAAAATTTAGAGATACTATTTACTCATGATTTTCTTTTGATTTCATGCAATTTCTACTTGATTTAGCATGCTTACAAAGATTAAAGAAGGAAAAGAACTTATTTAGTGCACTAACCTTTTGTGAGCAATTCTTGGACTTGTGAAACTCAAATTTTTCTTCACTTTTTGGCAACCACAATCTTCCTTATAGTGTAGGGATGGTTTTTAGTGAAGGGAGTCTAGGGTTTTATGGTGAGAAAGGGTGGGAAATTGAGCTAGGAAGGATGGAAATGGAGGAGAGAAAACTCTCCATATGGTTCGACCATTGGTAAAAGGAAGAAGAAGATGAGTTGCTTTTTATGTTAATTTTGTCTCATCTCATCTCTTCTTATCTCTTATAAATATTTTTTAACATTTAATTGGTTAAACTTTTTAATTACATCACCTTTAAGTCATGCTTATGTCATAAATCCCATTTTAATTTTCTTTTCTTTCTTTTCCCATTTCAATTGCATTTTTCATGATTTAATTTATTTTATGTGTTTTAATCCCTCTCATTTTAATTAACATTTAGGTAGAAATTCAACTATGAGGTTGAAATGACCAAAATGCCCTTTACTAGGCTTATCGATTATTTTTGGTTTGTACCGATTAACTAATTTTCCTGAATTTTTCTTTAACATTTTTAATATAATTTCATCTTCATAAATCCTCTAATTTAATCCCAAAAATTATTTCCTAGGGTTTCTCGCGGGTCTGGGGTCGGCAACTATCTTAACAGTCGCTTCCCGGTGCGGTCAGCCATCGCCATGACCCCGGCTCATTTAACCGAGTTATACTTCACTTCTTTTACTTTTCTTTAATTTTACTTAGTCTGTATTCAATCAATTTATGTTTCCTCACTCTAGTTTGAGTGTAGTTCCAGATATCCTAGCTGTCCGAACAAACATTAGTCATCAGAACAGTAGAATGCATGGACTACTTAAAGTGAGAGCGTTACATAAGGGGTAAGCATGATTCGTGTAATAGTGTAGTGCAATGCAAAGAAGTTTAATAAAAGAATAATATTAGAATAGTAAAAACACGTTAGAGTAACTATCCATTATCCCTAGTGGAGTTGCCAAACTGTGTTAAGGGTCATGTAGTGTGAGATGAAAAATCATCTATTAGGATCACATAAAGTGCACCAGGTCATGCCCAGAAAAAATGGTAGTGTCACATAGGTCTCACTTAAGTACCACCTCCTTAGATAACATTTTATAGATATATAATTTATATAATCTTAATAGAATCGAATCCACTGGCAAATACTGTCTTCCCATAACACTACCACAATGCTAAGGATCTATGCTATAAAGGCACATATAGACAGGAGTTACCACCCAAGTAATAACCTGGACATATTCCTTGTTCCAAGGGACATCTGATTGAGGCATCAATTTCCAAAGGGATGACTAAAGGGACTTGATTGATGCATTCAATTTTCCGATAAGGTCATGGATGGCAACTTATACTTTTTAGAGGTTCTACAACCGCCATTACCATAACCCAATGTCTAGGTTCGGGATAGTGGGTATGTAAGGGGAAGGTGTTAGACACTCCTTACACCTAGTCTAACCTTGATAATTAGAGTGCTAGTCCTCCACTAATATTTCTAAAAGTCTTATTCACTATTCCTTTATCAAACTTTTTACCTAAAAATGGAATTTTTAAACTTACGCATGCAAGTAATTCAAATAGGGGTTGTTGTTTACCAAAAAATTTTTATGCACAAGTACTCCTTATCTATAAGGTTGCTAAATTAAATTAAGTGAAATTTATAAAATAATTAAAATTAATTTATTATTAATAATTTAATTTACAAACAAATTCAATTTATAAGCAACCTTAATTTTCTAATTAATCTATTTTATTTATTTATCGAGTTGCTTTAAAGATAATTAAATTAAATAAATTATGTACATGTTTCATTTATTCTAATAAACACCCAAAAGGTTCCAAACAATTTCAACCTAAAAAAATTATTTCTAATTTACTATTTTATTTTATAATTTACCAAGCATTTAATTAAATTTAATTTTCATACCAAACATGGGTTAAAACACAAACAAAATTGATTTTATTATTTATCGAATAAATTCATATTATTACTACATATTACATGCAAAATTATTACCTCAAGAAAGTTTAAGGAGAATTTACCTTTTGATTAGGGTAAATTTCAATAACTATCCCTGAACTTAGATGGTTGTAACACTACAGTCCTTAAACTTTAAAAAGTAACATAAAATCCCCTAAACTTTCAAATTTTACACAGTAAAATGCCTCTAACTTTCAATTACTGATTTTTCAGTTGAAAACTGATATGAACAGCTCCCACATGGCTCTTAGTCAACATTTCTTTCTCCTCTATTATTCAAATTGTAAAATTATTCTCCCTGCACCTGAAAAATCATTCTGTTTACAGTGAGAAAAAGGATTCAATTTACACATAACTTGAGAGAGAAAAGAGAAATATTAATTAAGCTCCACGCTAGAACTATTCAGGTCAGCGTCTAACTGAAAAACCGACAATTAGATGTTAGATGAATTTTACTGTACAAAATTTGAAAGTTAAAGGGGTTTTATGTTACATTTTTAAGTTGAAGGACTATAATGTTATACTAGATAAGTTTAGGGATGGTTGTCAAAATTTATCCCTGATTTTTTAGTTAAAAACTAATGTGAAAAGCTCCCGCATGGCTCTTAGTCAACATTTCTCTCTCCTCTCTTATTCAAATTGTAAAGTTATTCTCTCTGCACCTAAAAAATCATTCTGTTTACAGTGAGAAAAAAGATTCAATTTACACATAACTTGAGAGAAAAAAGAGAAATATTGACTAAGCTCTACGCTAGAACTGTTTAGGTCAGTGTCTAACTGAAAAACTGGCAATTAGAGGTTATAGGGATTTTACTATGCAAAATTTAAAAGTTGAAGGGGTTTTATGTTACATTTTTAAGTTGAAGGACTATAATGTTATACTAAATAAGTTCAGGGATGGTTGTTAAAATTTATCCCTTTTAATTATTGCAATTGCCATTGGGGCAAGCTACCCTTAAAAAAGGCTTTTCTCTTCTAGTATAGCAAGTTAATCTCTGTCTCATTTCCCTTAAGCTCCATGTAGTTATTGCCTTTTTTAGTATATACTTTAGGACTACTTACCAATTTATTTTTTGAAAATAAAATAAATATTAAAATTAAAAATTTAATCACTTGCAATATAGACTTTTAATGGGCCAAAACTATACAATGGTCATAGGACTATCAAACCTAATTCTAACACTTTATAACACCATATCATATTATATACATTATTAATAATCAGATCAAGATGCAATTTAAAACTTGAACACAAAAGAAAATAAACAAAATGAAACTTTCATATCTAGCAGATTCACTGTGTCTTTATATTTGAATTTCTAAAAATATCTAAACAAATATAAAAATTACAAAAAAATTATTGGAGTAAGATCAAACATCATACTAAATTATAAAATTAATAATCAAGTTAAAATTACACTAAATTATAAAATTAATAATCAAGTCAAAATTATTAGCAAATAATTTACAAAAATCGAAACTTTTGATAGTGATAGATTTACATTACTTTTTTAAAATTGTGATATCTCTCAAACTATATAATATTTGTTTATGAAACCAATGGAAAAAGTTAGACAAGATTTAGACTCAAGAATTACAGAAAATGATGAAAAATTGAGAAAGATGTGAGCCTTAAAAATTGGTTACACTACAAATCGTAATCTACAGATATCCTAACTTTAGACAACTATAACTTACTCAATTTAACAACTTTTTTTCATGATTCTTGAGGCTAAAATTATTAAAATTTCATGAAGATTACATATATAATTTTTATATAATTTTTTACATAACAAAAGTACACAAAAATTAATTAAAAACAAAGTGATAGAAATAAGAATAAGTGCAGAGTTGTTATCACTCTCAAATTTATCACATATACATGAATGTTCTGAACATGTAAAACCATTTAAAAACACATAAACATGGAAGAACAGATATATGGTGTATTCCTTGAATGTTTATAATTTAAAACACATACTTTAAAGAAATCTTAAAGGTTTATTGAAGAAAAAGGAAAAAAGTAAGAAGAAGAAAGAAAGATGGAGATGGGGAAAGCTTACCGAATTGGAGAGATCGAGTGAGAGTTTTTTTTTTCTTGTATTATGTTGTTCTCTCCTCCCCTCTCTCCCTTACTTTTTCTTCTTTTCTATGAGGTATTTATAGGTTTAGGTCAAAAAAAGGTATATATAAAGTTTATGTAATCCTTAAATAAGAAGATTTAAAGAGTCTTAAAGAGGAAAATTCCTATTCAATTTTTATTTTTCTTTAATAAAATAATGATGGGCTTTTATTTATTAAATCAAAATTCTATACTAGGTCTTATTGGTTTTAGAGAGCCGAATTAGGTCTAATTAAGTTTTTTTTTTTTACTAAAACAAATTCCAAAATTAAATTTAAATAAAAAATAAATTTCATTTAAATTTAATTAAATATTTTTTTTCTCTTCAAAATTATTTTCTCCAAGAAACATCCCATATATATGATTATTCATTTTTAATGCCTCTACATATATCTCACAATCGTACAATTTTTTTTATCATTGGGTTCCTTATAGCCTCAATGTACAAACCTATAAGGTCACAAAAATAAAGGCCTACAGGAAGAAGAAGAAATCACACTATCAAGTAGATCAAGTAATTAATGGGTAAATTTCACCCATCATCCTTGAATTTTGATGGCTGTTTTAGTAATATCCTTGAACTTTAATTTGTATCACAAAAATCCTTCAATTTTAATTTAGCACTATATAAAATGCTTTACATCATTTTCCGATGGAATCTCAAGTGAGATGCTGACGTATAAATGCTAACGTGCCACATTGGCATTTTGACAATATAAAATTTTCTCTCTTTGCCATGAACATTCTTCCTCTTACACTCCATCATCTCCTTCCTCTCCCTCCCCTCTCTCTCTCTCTCCGTGCATGATCTCTCACCTCTCTCTCTCTCTCTCTCTCTCTCTCTCTCTCTTCATCTGATGAACTAAAATCAACAATGATACAAAACCACAATTCACAAACTAATTCATCAAAACATTTAAAAACTTCAACTTACCCCAACAAATCACAGAGCATGATTCCAATTATGGATAACAATAAAACTTAAGAACTCCAAAGAGAAACCATAATTCAGATGCTTCAAGAAATCCAACCAACGCAACCTTGAACAAATTAAACCAACAGGTATTGAATTCCAAAATAAAGTAGACCAAAGATGAAGCACCAAGCTACAACAAAACAACTAACCCAGAAGTGTCACACCCTACCCCTCTGTAAGGCATAACATGATCCCGTAGTATACTTAATGAATTACCAACTCCGTCTACTGATAACCCATTAAATACACTACAAGGGATTTTAAAAACTTTTCTTACTTCTTTTACAGTGGTGAGCACTATTTACAGGTGTTAAAGACTTTGGTGAACTGAAGTGAAATAACTAACTCATTTGGTTTATTTGGAATTTCTGTAAAAATTTTGGCAGAGTGCCATCTGTATTTTGGACAAAACAGTTCTTCAAAAAACCTGTAAAAAGCACTTCAATAATTTTCCAAATCTCAACTCCAATACATTTCTCAACACAACAATTTATCAACTCAATTCCATAGAAATTTTTCAAAGTCTGAGATAAGGAAATATAATACAATTTTTTTCAAGTCGAATAACTCATAATTAATTTACAACTTCAAGGTACAATTTGAATTTACAACTGCTCAAAACTAAAAAACAAAATATACATACAGTGTCATACATTACAGTACAAAATGCCAAATGTGGTATACTCACTATACCCAAAAATCTCTTGCTGGAGGTATATGCAGCCTAGTCTGCTGCCCTGTCTGTCTCTCTACCTGCGACAGCAATAAAAAGCTATCGCTGAGACAATGTCTCAGTGGTGCACAACATTAACCAAATACAATTTTAAATCACAATTCATAAATCATGTAAATAGTGGATACTTAAAACAATAGTCAAATTTAAGACAATAAAGGTCAATAAGAATTTAAACTCCATTTCTCAATATCACAATAGATTTCCATAAGTCAGGTCATGTTTGAATTCAAAAGACAGTATATGTCAATGAGAGTTTAAATCCATTTCACAATCTCATAATACACATCAATAAATCACACACAGCTTAATCATGATCCATAGTTCAATTCGTCCCAAAAGCCGATGGCTAATGAGGTATTCAATTCGTCCCAAAAGTCGATGACTAATGAGGAATAACATGGCTAGCTAGCAAAAATATGAGTACTCATCCAATTCATCCTCAACAGGCACACACCTCAACACTTCAGCCAGAGAGGGAATTCAATTCGTCCCACTAGACAAGCTAATGAGGAATACAATCAATATACATGATAGCTGTGGTTTCAAACCATTTCCAATGCTTTTAAATCAATAAGTATCCATAAATGTCATTCAAACAATTTTTCACAGTTTCAAACCATTCACAATATTTTTCAATCAATAAGTGTCCATCAAACTCATTTCCACAATTTAAAACAATAATATACAATTAGTCAATATTTATTTCAATTGGAAATAATTCAAAAGAAACAGTTGTTGTGCACAAACCTCTGATATTTGTCTCCTGGTCTTGACTCAGTATTTCTTTCCCTTTTCTTTGAGTCCTTGTTAACTGAGAAACACAATTTGAAGTGTTTCAGTGCTAAATTAATTTGCCTCTAACGATAATGTTCGATAAACAATTCACTGAATACCTTTATTTGCTTAATCACCTAATATACCGACCCTCGATGCGTTTTAGGTAAATTAGGTTTTAGTGTCATTAATATGTCACACTCGATAGGGTTTTAGGTTTGGTACGTTTTGCCAAACTCGTTTCCTTGTTTAGTGCATTTTAATGCAACTTGCTGGATTCCGGGATACTGGTTTGACCTAGCCGGACGGCCTAGTTCCCTCGGTTTTCGGGTTTCGGTCAAAACTACAAACTTGTAGATCTATGTCTTATTGCACGCGGGGCAAAATTTCAGGTCAATCCGAGTTAAGTAGACCAAGTTATGGTCATTACACTATTGCTGGTCAAATGGCATCAAATTAGGTCAATTTTAGGTCAATTTGGTCAACTTTAGTTCGGTCAGTTTTTGGACCCGAACTTGTGCAAGCTTTTTGACTTGCTTATGGTCATTTATGGGCTTTGGTGTCTTCATAAGACTTGTAGGTATGGGTCTTAACTATTCATGGTTAAAATTTCAGGTCAATTGGACCTGTTTTGAGTGAGTTATGGCCTAAACACTCACTGCTGCCCAATTGGTCATTTTTCAGGTCCTAATTGCACCTAATCCGAATTGGTCATTTTCTTAGGTCACCTTGCAAGCAGAATTTTGGTATGTTTTCTCAATGAAAGTTGGTACATTTTGTGCCTAGTTTCACCTCCAATTGGTCTCATACCAATTGAGGTTACACATTTAAACTTATTGGTCTATTTGCACACTGCCCTCTATATGCCTTTCAAACCCCAATTCAAACACACATTTAACTTGCTCTACTTTAAATCCCCATACCTAATTCTGATTTTATACCATTCCATATTCATTTATCACTTCTTACTATGGTCAATTTGGACAGAATACAAATATTCTCAATACATCAAATACAACTCACATTTACAAGTTCTAAGTACAATCACATACACACCTAACCATTACAAATCTTACATACACTTTACACAATCAATCTATATACATATCCATCAAACTTCTATGTCAATATTCTGCCAACACCTTCATGAACACACACATTTATTCAAGAATCCCCAAGCTGCCGAAAATCTTCCTCAATACCAAAGTGTCCTACAATTCATCAATTCCCATCCAAGTGCAAAAATCACCATATACATATGAAGTAATTCACTAGGTTATTAAATCACCATAACCAACATCATTTCCCATCAAATATATGCACAATTATTTCATCAAATACATGACTACATGGCTGCCCAAAAATGGATATCTCAATAACTCTTCAAACTAAAAAATTTCCTTCACAAATTCAACACCCATAACATGCACACAAAGTTTAACAAAGCTATCTTCAAAAATGTGAACTTACCTTATGGTTGGAACTTGCCAAACCTTGATTAAACTTCTTAAATTTGGTATCAAACTCTTCCTTATGATGTGTAGACAATTTTTCATGAAGGAACCTAAGAGATTGGAGTTGAAATGGAGGAGTTAAGAGAACTTAAGAGCAAACGGCCATGGAGGTTCTTCTCTTCTTCAATTCGGCTAGGTTGAGAGAGTTGGAGAAGATGAAGATTTCAGCTGCATTATGGACTTACACCTGCCCCATTATGTGTTTCTTTTATTCATTAGTGGACCACTTACTTGAGAAAATGATTTAATAAGATTTAAGTGCTAATTACACAATTTTCACTCCACTTTTGGCTATTTATATTAGGTACCCCCAAATTAATTTTTCATTTTATTTTCTAAGTGTAATATTATTTATTTTTAATGGAAATTTAGGTCAAAAGACACTTCGGGATGTCAAATGACCATAATGCCCCTGTTCGGGTTACATTCCCGATTTTTCGGTAACACCGGGTTTTGTCCGTTTTTCGATTTCTCACTTTTCTTTGTACTAATTATTTAATTTTTCTTTGATCTTTCTAATGATATTTATTCTTCAATAAGGGTCTATTTAAGTTCTAAAAATGTTTTCTAGGGTTCCCATGATCCGAGCTAGTCAACGGTCCACGCGTGGCTTCCTGGCTGATCACCCATCGCTAGGGTTTTCGGCTCGCTTAACTTGGTTACATTTCTTTGCTATGATTTTTCCTTTGTTTTTCTTGTATTTTCTTTTCTTGTATTTCATTATTTTATGTCTCCTCACTCATTTTAAAGTGTGGTTCTAGGCATCCTAGCTGTCCGGACAGCACTGGTCACCGGAACAGCAGAATGCACTACCGAACTTAGGGGTGTTACAAGAAGAATTAAGACTGAAAATAAAAAAATTCTACTAAAAAAAGCAACGAAAACAACACCGAAACTGAAAGAAATTGCAAATGCCTCTAATTAAGAACCCGCAAAAGACTATGATAGCATTCAGGTGAATCCTCTTAAAACTTCAGAACATCAAAACAAACCATGGAAGACAAATCAAATATGGAGCAAATATGACAACCAACCCTTAAATAAGGTCACTAAGCCTGAGAACACGAATAATCTGACAACCTATAGCAAAAATGATGGCCTAAAGAGATAATCAAAGGAATCAAATTGAGGACAAAGAAGACAAACAACAAATCCCTAAGACCACTTGAAAGTTTATGAACCCACTGAAAGTCCACTTCGCTTCAAAAACCTAACTTTCATAACCTAAAGGTCCACTTTCAACACCAAATTTGAGACATTACAACACTTTTTAGTGAAACAATCAAATCTCATTGCAACAAGCGAGTCCAAAAACCACCAAGAAACAAACTCTAGTGCATCATCGACACCAAAAGAGAATAAGAAAGACATAAAGCATACATATATATACTGTATAACCAAACAGAGCAAGAAAGGCCAAGTTTGCCCCCTTCCAAAATAACTAAATAGAAAGTATCAATTAGTTTTTGTCTCAAGAATGCTATAGATAGAGACATTTTTTATAAAATGAATCCCTTTGCAAGACACTTTTTAAGTGGGTAGTCCAGCTCTCTAGCAATCCATGAAAGAAATTACACCATAAGGAGAGTAAGAATAGAAATTCGGGGGAATTATTAATCTCCTTAGGTGTAAGAGGAACTGATTTTAACAGGTTGTCTTGGCAAATAGAGTAGCTTTCGAGTTGATCTGATCGATTAAAAACTTCATCACTAAGGCTCAAGATTAGGAAAGGAAAAACAATCAAGCAAGAGGAGAGAGAGTGTTTTATCTACTTGGAAGAAAGGAAATTTTTTTTAGTTAAAATTAAGTTTGGCATTTACACGTCAGCATCTCACCTGAGATTCCATTAAAAACGGTGTGAAGGATTTTTTAAAGTGCTAAATTAAAATTAAAGGATTTTTGTGATACAAATTGAAGTTCAAGGATATTACTAAAATAATCATCCAAATTCAAGGATGATGGGTGAAATTTACCCAGTAATTGATACATTTGAATGCACAAAGAGAGAATTTATCTACTATGAGTAAAAGGGAATTGATGTTCTCCATATCAACATTTTGGACTCTTTTTATAGAGAAAAATAGATAAACTAAGATTTCAGAGATGATTTGGAAGTCCTAATTGCATTTTGACTTAAAATTCTCTCAAGAATCCTAGTTAAAGTAGGAAAACAAGTTAAAAATAACTCTCATTATATAGATTTTCCACTTGCATGATCTTAGGCACCCACACACCTCTATTTTATTTATTTTGAGCCTTAAATAAAAAATTAAACCCTCCAATTAAGGCCCTAACTTATGGTTTCACATAACTTAACATAAAGAGCTGAAATACATTCAACATGTGATCCTCAACATAATCTAGGCCAATTGCACTCATTTTTCATATATGGCCTCAAAATATATTAATTAAGGTCCATCTAAGCACATAAGGTCATATTCAAACTCCAGATAGTGAATCACATACAAGCTCTATTAAGGTTGTTTAAAGAAACTCAACATGAGTTGATGTCCAAATTCATTCGTTTTCTACCATTAGCCTCTAAATACCATAAAAAAGACATTTCTAAGCCCATTTTGTCATTGGCTAAATTCTCACCAAAATCACACCTCCTTATGCCTTCTTTTTGTGCTCAATTCACTTTTTTATACTTTATAAGCTCTTTCATGCTCTTGCAAATACCTAATAACATAAAAAAAAAAAAAAGTATTAACAAGCTAGTTGAATAAGAAACAAATTCAAAAAATTAAGTATGTAATGATAAAAATATGACATTTTAAGCAACTATCAAGGATTAATAAGAAATAATTATTAGTCTTGTAATTTTTAATTTTTATTAATTTTTTTTAATATTTAAAGAGATTGGATTAACCTTTCACTTCATTAATATTTATATTATTTTGAGGGTTAAATATTAACTTTGGGAGACTAGATTAATAATTACTTTCTTTAAAGGGGTGTCTGATACGATATTAACAAGATGTAATTATTACTCTTATAACTTTTAATCATTTATTAATGTTATTTAGATACTTAAATATACTAATTTTTTTCTAACATACGTTACACATTGTACTCGTTATTCATCCTCGTGATTTATCTTTTTTTTTTGTTTATTTATGTACTTGCGCTATCTCTTATTTTAATGGTTGATTTTTGAAATTTTTTAATTTAATTATATCTTTGCAGCAACTAAATTTATAATAATATAATTAACATAAATAATTAAAAATAATTTTATTCATTCACACATTCAACTCCTTTTTATATATAATTATTATTTAATATATTCCAAGATAAAAAAGATGCATTAGATCTAGCTATGATGTTAACCCAGTGGCCCTCAAATCTAACAAATATATATTTAAAGAAAAAACCTCTTTCTGTAAAAAAGACTTCATAAAATATTCAATTAATGAAAAGAAAGCAAAAATCCATAAAGAAAATACCTAGGATTAGTTTGCCAACCACAGTTAGGAATATGAAAGCAAGAGTAGTAAACTCAACTACCCAACATCAGTATCCAAGTAGCCTGCCTTTTTATATCTGCAAATTATGCAATGCCAACCACTTGAAAATCATTCACAGAAGGGAAAAAATATTCTATCATTATAATATATGATGATAACTCATTATATTTGCACTCATAATATATTTTCAAGAAGAGCTAAATACATCTTTCTTGGATAGCAGACGCTCCCAACAATAAAAGCAACTAAAAATAAAAGCAGTTTTTATATAAAGATGAACCCAATAGAGCAAACGGATTATTTTCCAATGTCAACATTACAATCTCAATAAATAATAAAAATACCAATAATAACAATGTAATCTCAATTTAAAGGAACTAAAATAAAAATTCTAACGTTACTATAATTCTATGCCAATATTGTTTTGTAATATATAGATGATTTTTTTTTTTATCATCAAAGTGTGACATTAAATTCTAAACTTTTTGAAATTTAGAATTATAATTATATTGGAATTATAACTATAATTATAGTTATTGAATTATAATTTTACATATGAATATTTTGCTATTAATAATTTTCTGAGATAATTTCCAATTACATATCAATTTAAGTAAATAAATATAATAATAATTACTATAAATAATCGATATTAAATAACAAATAAATATAGTAATAATCATTATAAATAATCAATTAACTTTTATAATAATTAATGTTATAAAGTATTTTAATTAAAGTTTTTAAAAAGGAATTTTAATAAAATACTAATTTATTAAGTAATCATTTATTAAAAAAAAAATCATAGCACTTAGTAAGTTAGAGTTTAATATTTTCTATACTTAACTATATATGTATTTTTGTTGTACATAAAATTTGAACTCTCGTGATTTTTTGAAATATATATATATATATATATATATAATTGTATTAAAATTAAAATTGTTCAAAACTATTAATAACAAAATTATAATAGCTAGGGGTATTTTTAACCAAACTCAATATTCCCTCTCTTTCATGTATTTATATATTATATAGATAGATATATATAGAGAGATAAATATATAGACTCGGATAACATTTATATATAATATTTCATCTTGATTTTTTTAACCTATGACCAAATGCATTTTAAGAAAAAAATCTACACTTTGAAGATCGAAGACACATTAGCACAATCATGACACATATAATATGGGTAAATTATACAAATGGTATCTTAATTTAGAATATGTAATAATAAAATACCTAAACTTTAATTTATAATACAAAATTTCTAACCTTTAAATTAAGTAATATAAAATTCCTTATAAATTTTAACAGCTTATTTTTTGGCTATTTATTATGATGTAATATCTATTAAATTGAAAATTTATATTTTTATAGATTGATAGTTAAAAAAATAGATTTTTTTTACTAAAATGTGTAATTTTAATTGTTATAGCTGTGAGTAAATAGAAAAAATAATTACTTTTTTTTATAAGTATTAAATTAAAATAGAAAAAATATAATTTTTAATATAATAAATGTCTTATCGGTAATAATAACCTAAAAATTGGTTGCTAAATGTCAAATTGATATTGAGAATTTTATTTTACAAATTGAAGTTGTTCTCTATGTAACTTACTCCGGAAGAAAGTTCAATTTGCCTTCTACACTTGTTGGGGAGGTTCAATTTAATTCATTTTTAATTTTTGGTGTAATTCAACTCATAAGTTTTGATTTATACTCAAATTAATCCAATTAATAAAAATATGTAATTATTTAATTATTTTTTTAAATATTAAAATATTTTTTTATATTGTATAATTAATTAATAAAAATAAAAATATTATTTTTTATTATTCAATATTATTAATTAAACTGAAAATATAAAAAAATATTTTTATATTTTCATATAATTAATTAAAATTAAAAATTATTACTATTCCAATTATTAATATTGAATAATAAAAATAATATTTTTATTTAATTAATTATACAATATAAAAAATAATATTTTAATATTAAAAAATAATTAAATATTAAATAATTTATTTAAATAAATTATTTAATATATAAATAAATTAATTAATTAATTATACAATATAAAAATAATATTTTAATATTAACAAAAGTTATTTTTTAATATTATTTAAACAAAATAATTAAATATTTTAAAAATGATATTAAAATATTATTTTTATATTATATAATTTGTATAATTAAAATATTAAATAAATTATTTTTATATTATATTTTATTATTAAAAAATAATATTTTTATTAATTATATTAATTTAAATATAAATTAAAATTTATAAATTAAATTAAATTAAAAATTAAAAATAAACTAAATTAAACCTCACTGACGTATTGAACCTTTTTTCCAATTTACCTCCACATAACAATAACGACAATGGATTATGGGCAAAATAGTACTTTCACTATGAAAGCGTGCTCTCCTCCCACCAGCTAAATCATGCAGCAACCAAGCTAGACGGAGCATGAGGGGGCTCCATCAGAACATGCTAACCCAAAGGATAGTTCTTAGCTACACGAGCCCAGCAATGTGCCGCAAAATTTGCTTCACGCTGCACATGGATCACACGAGCGGACTAATTTTGCTTCAACAGGTCATGAATTGAGCTCACAAGCGTAATAATGTATGCTAGTTGCAGGCCTCTTACCGTACTGGCTCCCTATTGTAATGAAATCTCGTATCTTTCCAAAAACATAAAACAATGGCAGCCGAAAGTCTTTTATTCCTCCAAGAGAGCGAGATTAGGAGGAAAGGACAAAAAAAATCTAACCCGTTTCTCCTTTTAACTTCCATCCGTCGGCGTCACCTTCTAAGGAAAACGAAGAAGGGATGCTCAACAAGTCAAAATCAATGTATCTGCTTTGGTAACACCTCCGCAGATGTATAAGATTATCGTCCATTGAAATTTCTATTTATTTATTTTTTATTGATTTGAATCTTTCTTTAAACAAAGGTCGGCATTACAAATGCAACGATGTAATTCAGGTTTAACGTTAACCCATTGCCTGTTCTTTCGAAGATTTGTGACATTGTTGTTTTTGTCTGCTTATATACTTGTCAGGAAGGGGATGAGCTCATTGCAGGTTTTGGGTTTGGGTGGATATTCCCAGAAACACATAACGAAATGGAAGAGGAAAGTGAAATGGCCAAGAAGGGTCATCTGGTTTTTGCTGCTAATGGACAGAGGTTTGAGCTATTCACTGTGGATCCTTCTATGACTTTGCTTGAGTTCCTGCGGACTCAGACCCCTTTCAAGAGTGTAAAGCTTGGTTGTGGTGAAGGTACTCTCTTTCTGAACTATTATCTGAATATTCAATTTGGGTTACTTTTAATATGATGGGTTGATGACTCTGCCTGTCCCAAAAATTTATAGTTTATTTGGTTCTTTTTTGTTCACAGTTTGATAATTTTAGGATGTTTTCTTGTCTAATAATTGATAAGCATTACTTCCAGCCCCTAAATTAATGAATTCTTTAAAATTTCAATTAATTGGATTAAATGCTATTTTTGAGCATATGGACTTGTAGAATTTTTTAAATCAACTTTCCCTTTGGTGGGTTAATCAATTTCTTATCAAATGTTGAATTCTGGAGTTTCTTCCCTGACTTCTGATTGTGCTGTAAGAATTAATCTTGTGAAATGTACTTTTAGAGTTTGATGATTTGGTCCAGTTATGGCTGCTGATAAAGGAAATGGATTTTCCTTGTTTAGTCTCAGTATATGTAATTGAGTAGATTTTCAAATGCGTTGATTCATTTTGTTCTGCTTAGGATAATGTAATTTGCTTGAGTAGCTTTTAGAAATTTGATCCAAACCAATTCATTATTTTGGTCAGCTGAAGTTACTTCTTTTTACCTTCTACTGATGTGCAATTCAAGCCACTGTAGGAGAATTGGCAATGACCAAAATTGTGGAGTTCAAGGTTCAGCTGTTATAATCCCATAGCATTTGAACCAGCAGTGATAGAATACCAATGACCTAAGGAATATGAAGGTTGCCACCAACTACAACTCCTGTAATAAACTAAGCCCACCTACGACACTACAAACTACGGCCATTGTAATAACTCAAACCCATCAACTACTACAGCCCTTATAATAGGACACTATAGGAACTCTTTTAGTAGCCAAAACTTGGAGTTTTATTTTCCCGTTGCAGTCAAACGTGACCTAAGGATGATAGTTGTTATCAACTGCAACCTTTGCAATAGCCAGGGCCCACAACTCCTTTACCAACTACATGGGCCTTGCAATAGCCCAAGTCCACCTGACTGCAACCCTCATAATAGCCAAATCCCAATTGGCCTAAATAAATTTAAAAGTTAAACCAATATACTTGATTTAAAATAGCTGGTCCAAGTTATTAGGGTAGCTGCGTTTTTTGGGGTATTTTATGCTTTACTTTCTATCTTTCCTCCAAAATGGGATTATGGGCTGGGGTATTACAACTAATGGGTTGTTTGGAGGGTAGTCAACTGTGCATCCAAATTCCAAAATCAAACTGGTCAAACTTGTTATCTGGTCAACCAGTTGACAGCTCAATCGTTTTTTTTTATTATTTTTTAATTTGGTTGACATCAAGTATCTTTTATTTGATTTTTAATTTAAATTTAAGTCCAAATATTGCAATTGAGCCTAAATAATTGTTTTTTTTTTCTTGCATAATAAATAATTGGAGTTTACATAAATTAAAAACTACCAATACAAACAGTAACTGATGAATTTGAAACAACATGGTTCTTGAGAAAATTAGGAAGACAAAAGGGGACCATAGTTCTGAATAAAGTTTATATAAAATAAACAAAATATAAAGTAAAAATATATGGAGAATAATTTTACCATTCAATTGAAATAAATCAAAACTGAAATGATTTTATATGTTTATTAAATAGAGTTTGGTTCAATTTGATTCAACGTGGTTTTCAAATGATAAAACTGAAATTGAATTGAAATTAAAAATAGCAGTTTCGTTAACCACTTTTTTTTTTTTTTTGTTGGTTTTTATTTTTTATTATTATTTTTTTAAATTTCAAATATGCAGTTTGATTTTTTCAATCTTCTTTTCTCACCCCTAGTTGTTAGGATGTTTACTGTTTTTGCCTGTTTCAGGTTGGCCCATAACACATCTAAAGCTAGCCTACTGCTTAGAAAAGCCTGAGCCCTGAGAGTCATTGTTTTTAAAAGCAAAGGTTTCTGGTTGCTTAAGAGAGTTCATGCAATTAAATGAACAAGGATATTTGCATATCTTATCTTGTAGTCTGTTCATCCCTGATTTCATTCAGTCTTGATTGTTTTATCGGTGAATGGTCATATTCTTGTTGCAAGCTAAGGCTGTTTAATATGATATTCTTTTGTAAATGACTACCCATGTGTTCATTTCCTAGAAAGATGGGAAAAAGTTAGAAAAGTAAAGAAAGAAAAGAACTAGTAAGGTTGTGGGGTTGAAATCTATTGTTGAGTGTTAGTTTGTTTTGTGTTCTAAATTCTATTTATGATTTTAGGTGGTTGTGGTGCTTGTACTGTTCTGCTCTCCAAGCATGATCCATTGCTTGACCAAGTTGAGGATTTTACAGCGAGTTCATGTCTCACACTACTTTGCAGTATAAATGGATGTTCAATTACAACATCTGAAGGCCTGGGTAATAGCAAAGTTGGGTTCCATTCAATTCACAAAAGGTTCTCTGGATTCCATGCTTCTCAATGTGGCTTTTGTACTCCTGGAATGTGCATGTCCCTCTTTGGGGCCCTTGTTAATGCTGAAAAGACTGATCGACCTGAACCCTCTCCAGGATATTCCAAGCTGACAGTCCTTGAAGCTGAAAAAGCTATCGCAGGAAATCTTTGTCGCTGTACTGGATATCGACCCATTGCTGATGCATGCAAAAGTTTTGCATCTGATGTCGATATGGAGGATTTGGGATTTAATTCTTTCTGGAAAAAGGGAGAGAGACATGAAGTAAATATAAGTGGATTACCTTTGTACAATCGTAATCATGAGATTTGCACTTTCCCTGCATTTTTGAAAAGGGAAGTCAAAGCTTCCATGCTTATAGATTCTAAAAGATGTTCTTGGAACCAACCTTCTAGTTTTCAGGAGCTTCAGGGCTTATTAAAAAGCTATGATGCCAACAATGGAGTCCGGATGAAACTGGTGGTTGGTAACACGGGCATGGGTTATTATAAGGAAGTAGAACACTATGATAGATACATTGATCTCAGGTATATTCCTGAACTCTCAATGATTAGGGGGGACCACACTGGGATTGAAATTGGGGCATCTGTGACTATTTCTAAGGCTATTGAAGCTTTGAGGGAAGAAAGTAAAGGTGAATTTATCTCTGCAAGTAAGCTGGTGTTCAAAAAAATTGCAGACCATATGGAGAAAGTTGCTGCCAAATTTATCAGAAATATAGGCAGTATTGGGGGAAATTTGGTGATGGCACAAGGAAAACATTTCCCTTCAGATATTGCCACAATACTTCTTGCGGCCGGTTCATTTGTTCATATAATAAATGGTGTCATTCATGAAAAGCTTACCTTGGAGGAGTTTTTAGAAAGGCCTCCCTTGGATTCCAAAAGTGTACTCATAAGTGTTAGAATCCCAAATTGTGGATCCATTAAGGATGTATATCCTGAAGGAGATAGTAAGCTGTTTTTTGAAACCTACCGAGCTGCACCGCGGCCCCTTGGAAACGCTTTGCCTTATCTGAATGCTGCTTTCTTGGCTGAAGTTTCCTGCTCAAAATCATCTAATGGAATTATGATGAATAGCTGTCAGTTGGCATTTGGTGCTTTTGGAACTAAACATGCTATTAGAGCTAGGAAAGTTGAGGAATTTTTAACAGGAAATTGGTTAACCAATGCTGTTCTCTGTGAAGCTATTAAATTAGTTAAAGCTACTGTTGTACCTGACGATGGAACTTCAGATCCTGCATATAGGTCAAGCTTGGCTGTTGGTTTTCTTTTTGATTTTCTTGGTCAGTTAGTAGATAGCAGTTCTAATGGTTGGTTGAAGGGATATAGTGGTATTTCAATGTTGGAGGATGTCATATCAAAGGAGAAGTATGACAATCTGGATCATGTTAAATACCCCACTTTGCTGTCATCATCCAAACAGGTGATCGAATTAAACAAAGAGTATCATCCCATTGGTGAGCCAATTACCAAATCTGGATCTGCCCTTCAAGCTTCGGGTTAGTTCCAAAATTATTGATTTTCAGTATATCAAATCATCATTATGAGTTGCTTCCTTTATGAAATTTAGTAATTTACATTTATTTTACTTGTATGCCATGCTATTTTCTGATCGCATGGATATGATAGGGTTAAATTGTTTTGTTAAGGTTAATGCTATTGAAGTTGACTTATCTTTTATCTTTCATCTTAATGAAGTGATGTAGAACACAATAAAACACTCAAAGGGGATGAGAAATGATTCTCAGTATTTGTATTAATTCTTAAAATCACTTCTCAAATTGTCAATAATAGAAGTCTACCAAAATACCTAGAGGACCTAGGTATTTATAGTAGAATTGTTAATCCTACTACAAATAGGATTTGGAATCCCAAGTTGAGAAAAATACTAAACAAATACTAATTAGTAACACCAAACCAGCTCAAACTTCCTGAATTTCTTCCTCAAATACTTAATTAAAATATCTAGAAGACAATCTTGCATCAAGTAGCATACTTATTATTGGTGATAATATGGTCTCTCTCTCTAAGTATGCTTGTGCACTTCTAGCATGCAACCAAACAATTTAAATTCATGCAAGTTGTCCATTAGAAGTAAATTGGACAACTTAATCCCAAGTGGTATTTGTTCCTAGCTAAGTTGTTGTGTTGGTTTGATGTACATGTTCCTCTTTGAAATATTTTTGTTGGTTCATAGTGACTAATGAGAGCTACCAATAAGCAACTGATTACTCATATAATAACATGTGTAGGTGAGGCTGTTTATGTGGATGACATTCCATCCCCTGGAAATTGTCTGTATGGATCATTCATTTATAGCACAAAGCCTTTTGCTAGGATAAAGGGTATAGGATTTAATTCTAAATCACTCCCAGATGGAGTAACTGCACTTGTTTCTTTCAAGGACATTCCAAAAGGTGGGCAGAACATTGGTTTATTGTTATCTTTTGGTCCTGAAAGATTGTTTGCTGATGAGCTTACTCAGTATGCTGGAGAACCAGTTGCATTTGTGGTAACATCCTCGTCCATCACTCAAGTTTAGCAACATCCACCCCATTTCTATTGGTTGTAATGTTATTACCATGGGCATTATCCAAATTTGCATTTGATTGGATCATGGTTTCTATTTTGCCTAATCTAGTCTATCGAATTATTTTCTTAAATAGCTTGCAGATTCACAGAAACACGCAGATGTAGGAGCAAAGCTTGCAGTGGTAGATTATGACCTGGAAAATCTAGAGTCTCCCATTTTAACTGTAGAAGAGGCTGTCGAGAGGTCTAGCCTTTTTGAGATACCGCCTGTGATCTGTCCCAAACAAGTTGGTGATTTCTCTAAGGGAATTGCTGAAGCTGATCACAAGATTCTCTCTGCTAAGGTAATTTTTTCACTCCCTCTTTGCCCTCCTTCCTCCTCAAGAAGGCCTAAGAAAAGATTCCTTTCATTTTGAAGGCACAACTATGAATCTAAAATTGCTCAGTTAATTACTTTCTAGTAGTATCTTTCAATACTGGGAATTATACCCATTGCCTACTTTCTACTGAATTATGCCATTCAGATAAAACTCGGGTCACAATATTATTTCTATATGGAGAATCAGACTGCTCTTGCTGTTCCTGATGAAGACAACTGCATGGTGGTTTACAGTTCAATTCAATGTCCTGAGTATGCACAGGCTGCGATTGCAAAATGTCTTGGTGTTCCTGAACACAACGTGCGTGTGCTTACAAGAAGGGTTGGAGGAGGTTTTGGTGGAAAGGTCACGAAATCCATGCCCGTAAGTATCTTCACACTTCTCCATATTTCAACATGTTGATTTCTTCTTATTATAAAAGAAGTATACAATTAACTCAACTCAACTCAACTCAACTAAGTTTTTATCGCAAAAATTTGGGGTCGGTTATATGGATTCGCTTTCTCCACTCTAAACGATTTTGGGTTAAGTCCTCAGAAATGTGTAAAAAGAAGTATACAATCACTTCATGTAAATTTCACAGTGGTGGAATTGTGTGTAAATCATCTTTCCAAAGACCTGTATAAGTGGATCTATCACTGGATTTGAGCTTAATGCTTTTGTTACTAGTCTTGCCTAAATTTTCAGTCTTGAAAATTGAACATTTCTAACTGCAACTCAACTCAACTCAACTAAACCTTTATCCCAAAAATTTGTGGTCGGCTATATGGTTTCGCTTTCTCCACTCTAAACGATTTTGGGTTAAATCCTCAGAAATGTGTAATGCTTCTAGGTCATGTTGTACTACTCTCCTCCAAGTCAATTTAGGTCTACCCCTTTTTTTCTTTCTATCCTCTAACCTAATATGCTCTACTTGTCTAACTGGAGCCTCCGTATATCTACACTTCACATGACCAAACCACCTCAATCTCCCTTATCTCAACTTATCTTCAATTGGCACAACTCTAACCTTTTCTCTAATACTCTCATTATGGACTTTATCTAGTCTAGTGTGGCCACTCATCCACCTTAACATTCTCATCTTTGAAACTCTTATCTTAGACGCATACGACTCTTTCAGTGCCCAACACTCACTATCATATAACATAGCCGGTCATATGGCTATACGGTAAAATTTTCCTTTCAACTTATTGAGAATTTTACGATAACATAAAACTCCCGTGGCACGTCTCCATTTCAACCATCCGGCTTTAATCCTTTGACTAACATCCTCCTCACATCCCCCATCTACTTGAAGGACTGAGCCTAGATATTTAAAGTGAATACTTTGAGACAGTACCACTCCATTCAAACTAACTCTTTCCCTATCACCAGTTTGGCCTTCACTGAACTTGCAATGCATATATTCTGTCTTCGTTCTACTTAACTTAAAACCCTTTGACTCTAGAGTACTTCTCCAAAGCTCTAGCTTTCTATTGACTCCTTCTCGTGTCTTATCTATCAGAACAATATCATCCGCAAACATCATGCACCAAAGAATACTCTCTTGTATATGTTTCGTCAATTCATCTAAAACTAATGTAAAAAGGTAAGGGCTTATGGCTGATCCTTGGTGTAATCCAATTGAGATCGAAAAATCTCGTGTCCCCTCTCACTGTGCGCACAATAGTAGTTGCTCCTTCATACATATCTTTCAACACTTTTATGTACCTAATAGATACTCTCTTTTGTTCTAACACATTCCATAAGATATCTCTTGGAACACTATCATAAGTCTTCTCCAAATCAATAAAAACCATGTGTAGATCTTCTTCACGTCTCTATATTTCTCCGTCAAGCTTCTAATGAGAAAGATCGCTTCCATAGTTGAACGACCGGGCATGAAACCAAATTGATTGAGAGAGATAGAAGTATCATGACGTAGTCGATGCTCCACAACTCTCTCCCACAACTTCATAGTATGGCTCATGAGTTTAATTCCCCTATAGTTTGAGCAACTCTGTATGTCTCCCTTATTTTTAAAAATAGGTACTAAGATACTCCTCCTCCATTCATCAGGCATTTTCTTTGAGTTTAGAATCTTATTAAATAATTTAGTTAACCATGCCACTCCCATATCTCCCAAACACTTTCACACTTCAATTGGTATTTCATCGGGTCCACAGGCTTTACCCACTTTCATTCTCTTAAGTGCTTCCTATACTTCTAAAGATTTAATCCTTCTAGTGTAATTCACATTCTTTTCTATTGTTTTATAATCTATATTCATGTTATTGCCATTTTGACTATTATTAAAGAGATCATTAAAATAATTTCTCCATCTTTCTTTAATGTCCTCATCTTTCACCAACATTTTTCCTTCTTTATCCTTAATGCACCTAACTTGATTGAGATCTTGACATTTTCTTTCTCTCCTCCTTGCTAATCTATAAATATCTTTCTCCCCTTCTTTAGTTCCAAGTTTCTTATATAACTTTTCAAAGGCCTGTGCTCTTGCTTGACTAACTGCTTTTTTTCCCACTTTCTTTGCTATCTTGTACTGTTCATATGCCTTATTATTATCACATTTAGATAATTTCTTATACCATTCCCTTTTTCTCTTCACTGCCTTTTGTACTTCCTCATTCCACCACCATCTCTCTTTTGAGGGTGGTCCATGTCTTTTAGACTTTCCAAGCACTTTTCTAGCTACTTCTCTAATCTTTGATGCCATCTGTATCCACATATCATTGGCCTCCATATTCAACTTCCATATTTCGGACTCGAGAAGCTCATTTTTGAATTTCACTTGCTTTACTCCTTTGAACTCCCACCACTTTGTTCGAGCTACACTATTTCTTCTGACCTTACTTGAATTGTTCCTAAACTTGACATCCAAGACTATCAACCGATGTTGACTTGTTAAAACCTCTCCTGAAATGACCTTGCAATCCTTGCATAGAGCTCTATTTGTCTTCCTGGTTAAGAGGAAGTCCATTTGGCTTCTATGTTGCCCACTTTTGAAAGTCACTAAATGTGACTCTCTTTTTATAAAGTAGGTATTTGCTAGTATTAGGTCGTATGCCATAACAAAATTCAGGATGCTTTTTCCCTCCTCATTTCGACTTCCAAAACCAAAACCTCCATGAACATTCTCATAACCTTGTCTATCACTTCCTACATGTCCATTCAAATCTCCACCAATGAAAACATTCTCTTCATTCGGTATGCTTTGCATTAAATCATCCATATCTTCCCAAAATCTTTGTTTACTCTCACTGTCTAGTCCTATTTGTGGGGCATAAATACTAACTATATTTATTGTTTCTCCTTCTAGTACTAGCTTTACTAGTATAATTCTATCTCCTACTCTTTTCACAGCTATTACTGCGTCTTTCAATGTCTTGTCTATGATTATGCCCACTCCGTTCTTATTTCTCTCCTTTCCGGTAAACCACAGTTTATAGCCTGAATTATCCACTTCCTTACTTTTCTCTCCTACCCATTTAGTCTCCTGAATGCAAGCAATATTCACCCTTCTCCTTTCCAAGGTATCCACAAGCTCCATTAATTTTCCTGTAAGTGATCCAACATTCCAAGTACCAACCCTGATCCTCCTCCTAACTTGCTCCTTCTTAATTGATCTCCTTCTATGATATCTTCTATTATTTTCTATGTCTATCTTATATTCTGTTCCACTATCTGTTCTACTATTTGTCCTATGGACTAACTTCTTTACCCACACCCATCCATGATGTGGGAACCCTTACTCACTTAACGCCACATCCCAGTGCCGGCATGGCGTCGCTTTCGGTGAACGCCCTATACCCTTGCATATTTCTCACTACACCCGGGCTCCGATGTAGCACATCGTTAATAGAGGACGCCCCAACGTTTATATCATTTGAATCCATATCATAAGGTGTAACGAAATTTTTACGCTGGTTGTCACCTACCGCAACCCTCCTCCTTTATCCGAGCTTGGGACCGGCTAAGCGCAAACTACTTAGGCGGAGTTAACATTTCTAACTGCATTATAGCAAAATTTGAGTTTTCTGCGGATAGATCTACTTACTTCCTGTGCAAGCTTTGAGCTCTTTCCAGACACTGGTCTTGCTCTAGAAGGTGATATTAAGTGGCCTGGCCCCTAAATTCTTTTTCCAGCCAAAATATTTTTTTTCAATGCTGATAATAAACTGTATTATTAATTGCTTTGACACTAGAAGAAAATACTGCCTCACTTTCTTCTGGTTTTATGCATGCATTCAGATGTGTGTTGGGAGGATGAATTTGGCTTCTCTGTACTATTTCTGATAGAATATTGTTAATTGTGTGCCTGTCTCCTTTACCCATTGGAATGGAGGACAAGGATCCATATTGTTAACCACAACGAGATAGGAGTTTGGATTAGTTGAGTTGAATATAATATTCATTTTGCAGAATTTAGTAAATTATCTTTTCGAATCCTGTTTAAGGTCTGCAATAGGTTTGCAAAGAAATCTTCTCTTTGGAGAAACTTTTCTGCTTTGTTATCCTTTGGCCCTTGTATTAATTTTTTGCTTATATATATTGTAGACATCATGTTCTATTTCCATTTTATGCTAATAGGTTTTGCATCCGTACAACCTTTCAATATGAAGTCTTAATTCCTTTGCCTAATGTTTGATTTCAAATGCTTAATAGATCTTCAGCCAATTTAAAATTAACATGTATATTATCTGCATGGGAAGGGCATTAAATATATTGTGAGTTGGCTGAAAGTTAGATTGTATAAAATAGTTGATGTTAAAGTTGTTTACACCTGAGGTAATGTGGACATGACTCTATAAGAACTTGTAAGTCTGTCTCAGTTTTGCATGGTCCTGTTTCAATCTTTTAGTGCAATCAATGTTAGACTCCTTTATTGGGTTAATAAATCTCCTATCCCCTCTTCTTCCTAAAAGAAAATTAGCGGTGAAAAATCAAAACATGTGGTGGTATGTGAACCCAATTAGTATGCTATCCTGGGGCAACTTTCATAAAAAATTGTTTCCTTTGTCGTAATGTATCACAGTAGGGAACAGTGCAGAAACAAATTGAAGACATGGTATGCAGACTGGATGTTTAAATCAATTCTATTGAGAAATATTTTATTATTTTTGAGGACCTAATGATGCATCATATTATAATTGATATGTGCTTTCTGCATTATTTAATAGAGTGATGTTCTAGTACCTCCTATCTTTAATATTTATAGCAAATACTATGGAATGTGGTGTTTTAGGTTGCTACAGCATGTGCACTTGCAGCACACAAGTATCAGCGCCCGGTTAGGATATCTATGAACCGCAAGACTGATATGATAATGGCAGGAGGAAGGCATCCTATGAAAATAACTTACAGTGTAGGATTCAAATCTAATGGGAAAATTACTGCCTTGTATCTTGATATATTAATTGATGCTGGCATATCTCTAGACATAAGTCCTATGATGCCAAAAGCAGTTGTGGGTGCACTTAAAAAGTATAATTGGGGTGCTTTATCTTTTGATATAAAGTTATGTAAAACAAACCTTTCAAGCAAATCAGCAATGCGGGGCCCTGGAGACCTGCAAGGGTCATATATTGCAGAAGCCATAATTGAACAAGTAGCATCTTTTCTTTCTGTTGATGCCGATTCTGTGAGGGCCATAAATTTTCACACATATGATAGCCTTAAATTATTCTATGATGTCAGTGCAGGTGATCCTCTAGAATATACTTTAACTTCAATATGGGATAAGTTAGCCACATCTGCATGCTTTAACCAAAGGACTCAAATGATAAAAGAGTTTAATAGGTATAATATTTGGAAGAAAAGAGGTATATCTCGAATACCTTGTGTGTATGATGTGTCAATGAGGCCAACTCCTGGAAAAGTAAGCATTCTACATGATGGGTCTATTGTTGTTGAAGTTGGAGGAATAGAGCTGGGTCAGGGGCTTTGGACAAAGGTAAAACAAATGGCTGCATTTGCTCTCAGTTCAATCAAATATGATGGAGATGCAGACTTCTTGGATAAAATACGAGTCATACAAGCTGATACTTTGAGTTTAATTCAAGGAGGGATCACTGCTGGGAGCACTACATCTGAGTCGAGCTGTGAAGCAGTCAGACTTTGCTGTGAAGTACTGGTTGAGAGACTGATGCCTCTAAAGGAAAGGTTGCAGATGCAAACAGATTCAATAAGATGGGAGATGCTTATTCAAAAGGTAGCTATCTGCTTTTTTGGAACATTCTACTCATCATCTTTTTATTTACTTTCCCCTTTTCTGAAATCTCAGTCACTTGAAAATGTCATGCACTGCATATAGCATTTCATTTTCAACCATTAATGTACCTTTTCATTCCATCCATTCATTGAATTTTTTGGATTCGTTAATTTTTACATTTGATTAGTGGCTTTTGAAAGAAGAATGGTTTTGTAGACTGATAGTCATGGTGAGAGGGTACTGAATTTGATTTTTCATTGTATTTTATAGTTTAGATGTGGAAGATCTATGCCATCTCACTTTTACAGACATAAATGCAGGCATATTTGGAAGCTGTGAACTTATCAGTGAATTCTTTCTTCATTCCTGACTTTGCTTCAAAACAATACTTAAACTATGGTGCTGCAGTGAGCGAGGCAAGTTTTTTATTTAATGCTTTCTTCTTGTTCTTTCTGTGGTAATGCAGTGAGTGACTTGCAACTGTAGTACTTGTGTCTGTTTGGGTATATATATATATATATGGAAAGCAAATGCAATAATAACGAAATATAATAAATATATGAATTTTACTTAGTTGAGTTGTATATGAATTTTACTTTAAATGTTAGAAGATAAAGGCAATTACATTAACAAATTAACTTTTTTACTTCTATAACACGTATATTTTTCTCTTTTTAAATTTGCTTTTTGTTATCTAGCTAAACATTGCCTTTTGCTTTTTGGTTTTGAAATGGCAAAAAGCGAAAAAACAAGCTTGGTTCAAACCTTCATCATTATTTATATTATTGAGGATGATTTCATTAAATCCAGTACCGGTAGTAATTTTTGAGCTAATCATTTTGCACTTGATATGAATCTGGTGACACAGGTGGAAGTAGACCTTCTGACAGGGCAAACAACAATTTTGAGATCAGATATTTTATATGATTGTGGGCAATCTCTCAACCCTGCTGTGGATTTAGGACAGGTTTGCTCCTTCCTTATGTGTAAATGTAGTTAGATTTTGTTGTGTTTAAAATTCATATTTCTTTATCAAATTGAAGGGCACAATGCTGTCTATGGCGTTAATGGGCTTAACATGAGAGGCAGTCTATATGTGGTTGCTCCATGGTATTTTTTACTCAGAAGTAGGTCTTTGTGTTTGCAGATTGAAGGAGCTTTTGTCCAAGGAATTGGGTTTTTCATGCTCGAAGAATACACAACAAACTCAGATGGATTGGTAGACACAGAAGGCACATGGACGTACAAGATCCCTACAATTGACACCATACCAAAGCAGCTCAATGTTGCATTACTTCACAGTGGACGTAACCCAAAACGTGTTCTCTCTTCCAAAGGTAGATTGATAATCTATGATAATTACGTGTTCTCTCTTCCAAAGGTAGATTGATAATCTATGATAATTTCTCCATGCATGCAAAACTGAAAATTTCCTCATTATCAAGTGTTCAATATTTTTTTGAAGCCTGTTGGATGCACATGTAAGTATAAATTTTCATTTTGTGAATTGCTGATCTGATTACTTAGAAAAGAAGCAAGAGGGATATTTGTTTACTGACAATAAGGATAAAAGATTGAGTAGAATTGCTATATTTTATCTTTGCTGTATTATTATCGACTCACTTATAATCTAACTTATGCAGTAATGCGAGCTTGATTACAGATGAACCGGATGACATTATTTTGAGAGGTGCTTTTGTGATGAATAACAAAATGAGCAAATGGGACAGCATGCTATCTGCATGAAACTGATATTTTTGTGCGTAACAGAGTTTTAGTGTAATAATTTGCAACATAAATTTAGCTGGCAGAATTTATTTTTACTTTTTATTTTCAATTGTTTCTATTCCAAGAGAAGGGAAGAAAATATAAAAATGCATTTTCTGAAAGGTCTCTAAGATGTTTTGCAAATTACAATATCACATTTTATTGTCAAGCTACATTTTGGAGATCTTCCGGAAAAATGGTATTGTGAATGATTGTTATTCTACAAAATGCTGTAGTGAGTAGCAAGTGAGGCTTGGAATAGATATGGGCTTCAGTCACTGCCAAAATCAGAATTACGCTTGGAATAGACCTGGATAGAAAATTGTGTCAAGACTGTAAATTTTAGTGCTATTTACAATTGGGTATTTACAATAAATAATGCAATGCTTATATGAGTCCATAGTAATAAGTTGTGTCGATTTATGAAGGATGTTAGCTGTTGAATCATATCTGCTTTTGTGCAGCTTCTGGTGAGCCACCATTACTCCTAGCAGCCTCAGTCCACTGTGCTACAAAAGCTGCTATTAGTGAAGCACGAAAACAGCTTCATTCATGGGGTTGCTTAGATGGCTCTCATTTAACATTCCAGGTGGGGGTTCCTGCCACCATGCCTATTGTGAAGGAGCTCTGTGGGCTGGACGTTGTAGAGAGGTACCTGCAGTGTAAAGTGGGCAGAAATTGAATACTGGAAAGCAAATGTTTTTTAATCTGCAAAAATCGCATTGGTAAGTTGGCCAGGCCAGCTTCTAGTTTATTTAAATATTTGATTTGTTGTGGGTTAAGAAAATTTTTATGGCAAAGTTTGATGGTTTTTGAAGTTTCATATCTTTTTATATGATTATAATGTATTACTATTTTTTAAGAGAAAATTACTATTTAGTTCTTGCATTATATTGAAACTAACCATTTTGTCATATTTTTAATTTGTTAAACTGTTTGGTGCCTTTGTCAATTTTTTCATTAGTCAAGGATTTTAATGCTAGTAAAACTATTATTTAGTCCTATTTTTTAAAAACTAATTAGTTGGTCCCTGTATTTTAAAAAACGTATTAATTAGTCTCTGTAATTTGATTCAATTACTTTTTAATCTCTTCAATTATTTTTACACCCAAATCACCTAACCATTCCTTTTTTATTTCTCTATCTCAATGTTTCTTCCCTTCTGCACATTACCCTTCTCCACCTTATTTTCTCTTTGTTTTTTATATTTTGATAGAAAATTCTCTCTGTTTTTCATATTTTTGATAGAAAATGATACAAACTATTTGAGTAAAAAGTTAGATCAGTTCTTCTAGATCTCCAAGTAATAAAAAAATAATATAGGAAAATTATTTTCTAAGAGAGAAAATATAGAAATGATGCACAAAGAATTGAATGAAAATATTTCAACAACTTAAAAAACAAATGCAAATTTGGATTTAGCTTTCAGACAGCAAAATTTAATTTGCATTTAGCAATTATTTTTTAAAAAATATAAGGGCATTAATTAGCTGCATTAAAATAGAGGAGTTATAAAGTAAGTGTTTTTCAAAATACATAATTCAAATAGCTAGTTGTATTAAAATATAAAGATTAAATAATAATTTTTTAAATGCACATTGGAGAAGGAAAAAGAGATTTAGGAATTGGCTGTAATATTTTTAAAGTTCTAGGATTGAAATGAAAAATAAATTATTGTTGAGTATGGAATTAGTTAGGAATAAAGTTGAGTGATTTAAAAAAAAATTATAATATTATATTGTATAAAAAAAAGATAAATTACTATTTAGTCCATATATTTTAACAAAATTTGCTACATAGTTTTTATATTTTGAAAAATATACTATTTTGTCCTTTTTTTTTTGCTTTTGTTAAACTGTTTGATTTCTCTGTTAATTTTTTCGCTGATAAGATTCGTCAAACTACTATTTAATTCTTATATTTTAGTGAAACTAATTATTTAATTCATATATTTTGAAAAAAACACATTAGTTAGTCCCTAAAATTTGACTCTATTAATTATTTAGTCCTATAATTATTTTTTATACCTAAATTACTCTTATCCTCTCTCATTTATTTTTCTTTTATTTTTTTCTTCATATTTCTTTTCCTCCACGCTCCTTTCCCTCTCAATCTCTTTGTTTTCATATGTTGATAAAAATGTACAACTATTTATAAAAAAAAAAAGTTAATCAATTTCGTTAAATTTTTAAGTAATTAAGAAAAATCATTTTCTAGTAGATACATAAATGATGTCTAATAAATTAGAATTAAAAAAATGTAAATTTAGATTTAATTTTTACATTGTAAAATTTTTATTTTTATCTAATAATATATTTTTAAAATATATTATTCAACTAATTAGTTTCACTAAAATAAATGTTCCAAGTAATAGTAATTTTTATAATATAGAAATTAATTAATTATTTTTTTTAAAATAAAAAAATTAAATAATAATTTAAATAACATGAATAATAAAAAATTTGATAAAAATTAAATAGTTTAACGAAAGTAAAATATAAAAATTAAATAGTATATTTTTTAAAAATAGTGATCAAATAATTAATTTTATTATAAATAGAACAAAGAATAATAAACAAACTATAAAATAAAAAAATCACAAATTAAAACTTAATAATATGCAAATTACAAATTAATGATTTTTAATACGACTGAAAAATAATAACTAAACTTTATTCTTAAATTAATTAGAGTAGATTACATTTTTTTTTCATTATTAAAAACATTAGGTTCTTATCCATATTCAATTTTTTATACATATTTTATTAACTTGTTGCATGAATTAGAAAAATAAGAACAATCTTTTGTCAAAGACAATCTTGACAGTCGGCAGATAACCAAGTGGATCGTGTTCATGTTCTGAATTAAATAAAGTCGGTAAAGGTGTGAACCACAAGTAAAGGTACAATCATAATGTGTTCACGTGCTGCCGAGTGGAGCAATGAACCTCTGATTGATTTTGACATGCTACCTTTTCAGCATTATTATAAAATTTGAAATAATTCGGCGGGTTGAACATAAAATTGGATCGCTTCCTTCATTGAACTATTGACCCGAAAAAATTCGAATGACTCTGTGAAACCAGTGATTTGATTAATTTTAAATTTTTTAAATAAAAAATTTTCAAAAGAATTGACATTTTAACATTTAAAATAAAATATTACTTAATTATTATCTTTTTATTTATAACAATATAAGAAATTTTATAAAATAATATGTCTATATTTTATTTTTATTATATAGTTAATATTTCAAGAAGATAATTAATCATTTACAAAATTATTTCTAATTTATATATTAATTATACATTTTGAAAAAAAAATAAAATTTAAATATTGTTAATATTTTCATATAAAATTTAAAATTATTATTGAGATATATGTAAATGTAGCATAATAAACTTTGAAATATTGATTCTAAAAAAAAAATTTAGTTAATTAAACTTATTTGATTATATTAATAAGTGTAATATTTAATTAATATATATATAATTAATTTTTTAATGATTGAACTAGTGATTGAATTAGGATTTTAATGCTAATAAAATTATTATTTAGTCCTATTTTTTAAAAATTAATTAGTTGGTTCTTATATTTTAAAAAAATATATTAATTAATCTATGTAATTTGATTTAATTAACTTTTTAATCTCTTTAATTATTTTTACACCAAAATTGCCTAACCATTCCTCTTTTATTTCTCCTTTTCAATGTTTCATCCATTTTGCATGCTACCTTTCTCCTCCTTATTTTCCCTTTATTTTTCATGTTTGATAGAAAATTCTCTCTGATTTTCATATTTTTGATAAAAAATGATATAAATTGTATGAGCAAAAAATTTAATCAGTTCTTCTAAATCTCTGAGTAATCAAAACAATAATATCAAAAAATTATTTTTTAATAGAGAAAACATAGAAATGATGCACAAAGAATTAAATTAAAATATTTAAACAACTTAAAAAACAAATGCAAATTGGATTTAGTTTTCACGCAACAAAATTTAATTTGCATTTAGGAATTTTTTTTTTTTTCAAAATGTAAGGGCATTAATTAGTTTCACTAAAATAGAGGAGTTAAAAAGTATTATTTTTTAAAATATATAGATTAATTAATTAGTTTCACTAAAATAGAGAGATTAAATAGTAGTTTGATTAACATTAAAATTTATTGATTAATAGAAAATATGATTGAGAGATTAAATAGTTTAACGAAAGCAATATACAAAAATTAAATAATATATTTTTTAAAATACAAGAATCAAATAGCTAATTTTGTTAAAATGCAACGATTAAATAATAATTTTTTTAATGTATATTGGAGAAGGAAAGAGAGGTTTAAGAATTGGCTGTAATATTTTTAAGGCTCTAGGATTGAAATGAAAAATAAATTATTGTTTGAGTATGGAATTAGATAGGAATAAAGTTGAGTGATTTAAAAAAATTATAATATTATACTTTATAAAAAACAGAAAGAGTAAATTATAGTATTTGTATTTTAATAAAACTAGTTACATAGTTTTTGTATTTCAAAAAATGCACTATTTTGTCATTGGATTTTGCTTTTGTTAAATAGTTTAATCTTTTCATCAATTTTTTCACTGATAAAATTGGTCAAACTACTATTTAATCCTTATATTTTAGTAAAATTAATTAGTTAGTCCTTATATTTTAAAAAAAACATATTACTCGGTCTCTATAAATTGACTCTATTAACTATTTAGTCCTATAATTATTTTTTATATTTAAATTACCTTTATCCTCTCCCATTTATTTCTCTCTTATTTTTTCTTATTTCTCTCTCCATGTTTCTTTTCCTCTTGCGACTCTCTCTCCATGTTTCTTTTCCTCTACGCCCCTCTCCCTCTCACTCTCTTTGTTTTCATATATTAATAAAAATGTATAAATTGTTAAAAAAATTAATAAATTTCCTTAAATTTTTAAGTAATTGAAAAAAATTATTTTCTAGTAAAAAAAATGCATAAATAATTTCTAAGAAATTAGAATTTAAAAAAAATGTAAAATTAGATTTAATTTCTATATAGCAAAATTTCTATTTTTATCTAATAATATATTTTCATAATATTATATTTTTTAAAATATATAGACTAACTAATTAGTTTCACTAAAATAAAAATTCTAAATAATAGTATTTTTTTAAAATATAAGAATTAATTAATTATTTTTCTTGAAACAAAAAAATTAAATAGTAATTTAAATAATATGAATAATAAAAAATTTAATAAAAAATTAAATAATTTAACAAAAGTAAATTACAGAAATTAAATAGTATATTTTTTAAAATATAATAATTAATTTTGTTAAAATATAAAAATTAAATAATAATTTAAAAAAAATTAGGCCTTGTAAATAAAAGGAATGAAAAATTCTTAGAACAATAATTGTAATTTCTCCATTAAATTTTAACTTGACAATCATTTATTTCGTGTCATATATTTATTTTTGCCTCTTTTGGGATTTCATATATATATATATATATATATATATATATATTATATGTGCAGTAGATTAGGCAATAAGTTGTTGCATAAATTAGAAAAATGGGAACAATCTTTTGTCAAAGACAATCATTGATAGTTGACAGATAACCAAGTGGATTGTGTTAGTGTTCTGAATTAAATAAAGTATGTAAAGATCTGAACCACAAGTAAAAAGGTACAATCATAAAGTTTTCATGTGCCGAGTGGACCAATGAACCTCTGATTGAATTTGACATGCTACCTTTTCAGCATTGTTATAAAATTTGAAATAATTCGGCGGCTAGAACATAAAATTATTGACCCGGAAAAATTTATATGACTCTGTGAACCCAAATTAAATTTATACACATAAAAACACTAAGACTGTTGCAAATATAAAAACATGACATTGATACTCACATTCTAACAAAAAATTTAAAAGAAATAAACACTAAAAAAAAATTAAAAAAAGAAAAATAATTTACATAATATTATAGACTTAACTCACAGCATCATGTTTCAATACATAAAGAGCGCATGATTTGCTCAATCAGATTTATCTTATAACTTATCTTCAATTTCTAGATTAGAGGTCCTTTAAAGCTTTCAAAAATACTATCAAATGATGGGAGTATATCCGGGAGCAAAAGAGATGTAATTTTGATAAATTGAACACATAAAATGAACCTAAAACTAAAAATCAGCTAAGATAATTTTATTGGAAGGATGGACTGCTGATTGTGACTCTAAATGCACAAAAGAAAGTTTCTAATTAATTTAGAATATTCCTAGAATGCTCTAATAAATTATGGGTTAATTTCGTGTTCTTCCTTTTAAGAGTGATTTGGATGGGTATTTATAGTGAAAAGACAAACATCTTAAAGCCTATCTAAATTCAACAAAAAAAATATGTCAAAATAAACATATAACGGGGAATAATTATTTCTGTAACCAACTAGTTATAAAGGATAATTATCCTTCAAAACAATATATATATATATATATATATTATCTTGAAATAATTTTAAAATTCTTTTTAAAATAAAAAATAGATAAATAGGGGATAATTATCCCTCAAACCAACTAATTATGAGGGATAATTATTGATAGGAAAGTGATAATGTATATCACAATTATTCTCATTTGCACAACTAACCTCATCTGTATAGCTTATCCTGTAGTTATCTATGTCAAGGACTCTTATAGCTATATATAACAATACTCAATAATCAATAACATTTGGCTTCAGTCCAAGTTGCTATATGATATTAGAGCCATAATGTCAACATCTCAAAGTTTAGTTACCACAAGTTCCACCCCTTTGTCTTCTTCTTCTTCTTCTCCCTTTCCATACGTGAATCAATATGTTTTAATGAAACTCACTTCTTCCAACTATATGTTGTGGAAAGCTTAGCTGCTACCATTGCTGAACAGATATAATCTCTCCAATCATGTTTCTGCATCCTCATATCCTCTCTCACAACTGTTGGGTGATAACACACCCTATCTGAAAGTTTGTATCTTTTAGACCAATTGGTCTTGACTTGGCTATTCTCTACCATTTTGGAAAATCTATTTGTGATAGCAAAAGAAGCATGGGCTACACTTGTAACCATGTTTTCAACAGGGTCACGTACTTTCATTTTACAATTACGAAAGCAACTAAAGCATCTTTCTTGTGGGACTAATTCCATAAATACCTAAATGTAGCATGCCAAGCAAATCTTTGACCAGCTAGCTACTCTCCCAGCATCGATAATCGAAGACATACTTATGAATGATGTGCTTGAAGGTTTGGGTAGTGAATACAGGCCATATATCCTTGCAATAGAGGCCAAAAATTCTCCAATTTTGTTTACTGATTTATATGCTATGTTACTTAATGAGTATTTGTGACATCATCCATGTCACCATCGGCACAAGTTGCCAGAAAAGCCACAATACTCAAATGGGCGTGCTTCAAGTCATGGATGAGGCAGGGGTCCCTCCTGTGGTGGCCATAATTCCTCTCAACCAACCACTGTTCCAATTAGCATTATTTTCATAATTGCAGGGGCCAAGGACACATTACTAAACAATGTCCTTCACCAAAGTTGAACACCTCCTGTCGTCAACCCACTAGCTATCTTGCACCCACTGACAATTCTGGACTGAACAAATGGACTGTTGATTTAGGCGCTAATTTCCATCTCACTGCTTATATTGGCAACATCTCTGAATCTGTTCCTTATAATGGCAATGATGAAGTCACTGTTGGTAATGGTCATAACTTGCCCATAACTCATACTAGTAAATCTTACTTTTTTGTTCATAATATGTAACACCCCTACATATATAGTTGTCACGACCCAACCTATGAGCCGGACCGGCACTAGGACCTGAACCAGCCTAAAGCCCCTGAGGCCCGTAGTAAGCCTAACTATTCCTCAACCCATGACTAGGCCCACAATTTAGGCCCAATATGCATATAAAATAATTTAAATTAAACTGTTATGATTTTATTTCGGGTCAACTTAGCCTAGTAATTATCAGAAACTAAAATTAGGGGAGCCCAGCTCAACCCTGTTACACCATTTACAAACTATTTAAAACTCATAAAAATTTTTCATTTGTTAATACAAAAACTTAAATTCATGCAATCCCTGACAGGATTAATGCTACTACTAGTACATGCGGGGTTTTAAATTACAAATTTAGATAATAATAATACAGTTAAGAAATTTTTATTTTTATAACCTGCGAGGAAAGGAACAGGTTATTCTGAAAAAAAAGGTCTTCTCCTATAGCCTGGAAAAATATGGTGAACAGGAGTGAGCGTTCGACTCAGAGAGTAAAATATCAATTTTAACCATAATCTCTATAACTATCTAAAACTAATGCACCCTGTAGAGTGAAATGCAACATCGTCAATATTTTCACATCATAACAGCAAAAAGGTAATTTGGAGCACTCACACACACCCGATAATGTCAAACCATACATATATGGGAGCTGATCCCCTATACAGCCCTCTTAATCCAACTTGTGCCAGCGAAGAACTCAAGCCGAACTTTCGCTTAATAAACCAAATCGGGGTCCCAGCGAAAAACTCAAGCTGTGTCTACTCCGAAGGATCGGGTTCCAGCGAAGATCTCAAGCCATGTCTACCCGTCCTGTCCATAGCCAACACCATACCTCACGCACGCTAATGCACGCATACTGCTCCAAATTACCACAAACAACATCTATGGCACTTTAACAGTTGTGAATGCAATATAAAACTGGCCTAGAGTTTAACTACATAGATATATACATATAAGTGATGCATGGGCATACTTGAATATATAATAATATCGAAATTACAATTAAAATTAATATTTTACTCATAGTACACTGATGACTATTGTGGCTGCTAGATGGAGGAGAATGGCTGACATCGATCACCTAAATAATTATATTATAAATTTATTAATACTAAGTCAAAATAAAACTCTAAAGAGGCAACAGACAGCCTAATTCATGCCAAAAATCCGATAGAATTTTCCCTATACCTGTGACCTACCCAACCTGCAAAAGGCTTCAAAATACACTTCTATATCTGCCAATCACACAATCACAACTCAATCATATCACAAGGCCCCTCCTGGGCCCATCCAAACAGTTAACAGTCTACAATTTGGAAAATTATAATTTAGCCCCCATAACTAGTCGTTTTGCAAAAACTATCCAAACGAGCTCTAAAAATTCTAAAATTTTATCTCGCAGTCCTTAACAATATTATAAGGCTATTGCAAAAGGAATTGTAATTTTCTAATCACCCATGAATATTTTACTCAAGAATATTACTCAATTTCATAAGTTTCTAACAGCTAACATATTCTTAATTCAACCCAATTCAATATTCACATATTTAAATCTCCATCCTCAAGCTTCAACCAATCATATAAAATTTAAATATCATAATTTCAAATAATCTTATATGTCCATATGCTAAAATCTAACTAAAATCTATCTATATTTTTTCAAAAATATGCTATAATCACTCAAAAATTCAACAAACACTATAGAATATCTCCAAATAATTTTACTTTCATCATATATTTTTCTTAGAATTTTTCTCCAATTTTTCCTGTTTAAGAAACACTATATTTATGCTCCACAGACAGAGAAATAATGAAAATAATCTTACCCGAAGTTTATCTATGTCTCAAAATTCCAAAAATTTATGAGGAAGCCTCTGGAAGTTGAATCATCTCCAAAGCCCACCGGAGCCACCGCCGAAACCACCGCGCACGGTGGCTGGCCGCCAGTCACCGGCTACATTTTCCGGATTTGATCATACCATCATGTTCCTCTCCTCTCCCTCAGTCCATAGGTGGTCTCGGATCGTCAATCTAACGGTCGGATCGTCCTAGATCTGACCCAAAAGCTTGAAAAAATCAAAACTTCTCTCCTCCATATCTCACTCATCCGACCTCCATTTGGTACAAAATTGGTATCAAAAGAAAGCTCTCGGAACAAGCTTTCCAACGCTACCTGAATCGCTTCAATCGGACGTCGGATGAAGCCGGAATCACGCCGGAAAGCCATTGCCCACTGTGCGCGCGTCGAGGAGGAAAAACTCCTCCATTTGTGCTATTGCAGGCGCTGCTCCGGCCAGCTGGCAGCTCTCCGGTGTCGCCCAGGGTGTGGGGACGCCTCGCCGGCCAGCCATGGTAGATGGAGGCTCTCCGGTCGGAAGAAAAAGGGAAGGGGGAGGGAGAGTGACGGGAGGGAGAGTTTTAAGGGGGGGGGGGGGGGCTGGTTTTCTGGTTTTTTTTTTTTTTGAAATTCTGGGAATGAACCTGGACAGAAATATTGTCCAGATTCATTCCTGGAAAAATTTTAAATTTTTAAATGTTTAATTTAATTTTTAATTAATTAATTTATTATTATTATTTTAAAATTTTTGGGTTGTTACAATAGTCCTGTATATTTTACTGTTCCGGTGGCCGGTGTCGGTCCGGACAGTCAAAGGGCTTAAAACTATATTTAAGTCACTTAGAAAAGCCACAAACAAAAATTAATAGCAATTGCTTGAAGGTTAAATAGAAAATAAGAAAACTAGGCATAATGGGTTAAATGAGACAAAGGCCACAGTGATGGGTGACCTAAACGGGAAGTGACTGTGAGGTCAGTTGCCGTCCTATTTTCGAGTGGGGCATTATGACACCGCAGGCCTAAGAATTATTGCAAAGCTAGGGGAAATGTGAAAACCATGGAAAAAAGTTAAGAACAAGGTCAAATAATTGAATCAGACTTCCAGAAGCAATACAGTGTTATTGGAAAAAATGATCGGACCGGTGAGGGGCAATTTGGTCAATTCACCCGAAGAGGTGACTTTTGGCCTAAATGTCCAATAAAATATAGGAAATTAAAATATTGGAAATTAAATTCAAAGTGAAGAGGTTATGGAAAGAAAAGAAAAAAAAAAAAAAAATATATATATATATATATATATATATAGTAATTATGATGTCATGGATGACACAATAAATATTAATAATTAAAAATTGAATTATGGAGATAATTTTTAGCCTTATAAGACAAAAAAAGAAAAAAAAAGTCTTCTTCTTCAATTAGGCCGCCCCACCTCTCTCTCTCATCTCTCTCATCTCTCTCATTTCTCTCACCAAAACTCCATTAAAGCTCAATTTTGAGCTTGAGTAACCCCCTAATTTAACCATAAATCCCATAGTCCCCTTAATTAAATCTTGTCTTTGAGTCTTGAAGAGAAGCTTGGAATAAGAAAGAAAAGAAAAGATTGAAGAAATTGAGAAGAGTTGAAAAGCTCCATAAGGTAAACTTCTCTTTCATCTTGATTAGTTATGTAATCTTAGAAATTGAATTGTTAGGAGGAAATTTAATTCAAAATAATGAAAGAAATCAATTGGTCTGATGAGGGAGTAAATTCAGCAGCCATGGGATCTGAGTGGAAATGATATGTTTTAGTTAATAGATTATGTATACAAGTTCAATGGAGGTAGCAGATGTGATTAGAATAATTTAATTTCATGTATTGTGCAATTTAGTGAAATTAGGGTTCTTGAACCATTGAATTTTGGGGAAAAAATTAGGGATTTTGGGATTTGATGCAATTGGACCTAATTGAGACTTGAAATGGTCAATTAGGGTTATTTGGAGTGTGATTGAATTGAAAAGGGTGAATGGATGCTGCCCCAATTGGGCAGTTTGACCTTGGTCAACTCAAGAGGGCATAACTGAAAATTAGTTGTTCCAATCGGTGTGAGGCCAATTGGACATAAAAACTAAGATCCAAAACTACAATTTTCATGCAGAAACCCAACCCTAAAACTGAACACAAAGTGGTGTAAAATTAGGTTAAATTCAGGTAATGCACACTGTCACTCCACAAACTGATCATATGAACAGTGCATGTTCAAATGGGCATAACTTGGTGTATAAAGGTCCAAATGACCTGATTTTTGAACTATTAGGAAGCTATGACATAGTACTATAATTTTCATGCAGAACACAAACCCAAATTCTGCCCATAACCAAGTCAAATTGTTAACCAAAATTGGTTGCTCAAAACTGCCAGAACAGGATTGGTACCTAGTCCGGCCAGCCCTAGAAAAATAGACATAACTTGAGTTACAAAACTCTAAATGGAGTGATTCAAAAGAGAAATAAACTAGACACAATAAAGAACAATTTGATGAAGGACCTTTAGCCAAATTCCCACTGTAATAAGACCAATGGAATAGTAGAAAACAGTGACCCAAAACTGAAAATTTACAATTTCTCCTAGGAAGCTTTGAAATTAGAATAGCAATCAATGCCAATAAATTTGACACTTAAAATGTGGTATGTGAGTGCATTTAGGACTAACATACCTATTAAGCATGAAAAAGTCAATATTTTGACTTGAATAGTGCAATAAATAGTAACTCCAAAATGTCAAATACAAAGAATTCTATTTTAAGCAAATTTAGGGATACAATCAAGTATGCATGAAAGTAATTGTTAGATTAATTATGAGACATGATACTGAAATACTGTAAATTATGTGTTTCAGTTGAAAAAGAGGCTGGGAGGGAAGTTAGGGGAAAATGAGTCAAGGCCTAGAGGCGACTCATACAAGGTTTGTGCATAATACATTTTTAATTTTGGTTTACTATGAGAAAATTTATTTGATTACATTGTGACATAATTTATGCTAAATAATGTCTTGAAAAATGCTGTGTTGCCCACTTTGTGAATTGAAGTTTGAAATGAGAATTTGCTTAATGTTGGAATGAAATGTTTAAATAACTTGATTTTGAATTGGTTTTGGATTCACACTTAGCATGACAGTATCACTGTATTCCTCCTCTGTTTACGGGGTTGAGATCGACTATATTCCTCCCTCTCTGGCTTGCCAGTTAAGGTTGAGATCGGATGAGTACTCATATAGCTAGCTAGCCACCTCCCTCATTGATTTTGATTAGTTGGGTTGAGATTGCTTTGTCGTGGTGTACAACATGGCATTGATCGAAAATTCCGTGTCATGACCTAAGTTGTGTATGGATTGACAATACTGTGATTTATAAATTATTTTAACAAAATGGTATTACAAAAGTTGACTTGAACCTTATAAATTATCTTGTGCAATGGTTTAAATTTATGTTTATGGATGTATTATTTGATATTCAATATCTTTAAATTTTTATTGTGCACCACTGAGTAAACATTACTCAGCGATAGCTTTTATTTGCTGTCGCAGATAAGGGAAAAGAGAAGGCAGCAGAGTGAGCTACTAAGTTGTCAGGGGGGCTACTTTGAGGATTTTTGTACGGGTATTATTTTACACCCTTGTAAATTAGTTTGATGTAAATATTATTTTGTTCACATGTATCTATGTAGTTAATTCAGCAGTTGTACATTAAAGTCTGTAATAATATTATTTTTAATTTTCTTTCTATAAATTGAAACTTGTTTATGTAAATTAAATCAAAAGTAATGATGAAGAATTTTATTGAACTGTGTTGAGTTGTATATTTTGAAATGAGATTGTGTTGACTTGTATAGATTTGAGACTATATTGGAGTTTGAGGTTGAAAAATAAATTTATTGAGAGTGTTTTTACAGGTATTAGAAGAACTATTTTTCTCAATTATAGATGGCACTCTGCCGAAATTTTTATAAAATTTGCAGAAAATAAAATTTATCAAATTTCTTACTTAGTGTTTAAACTCCAATTAAAGGTTTTTAAATAATGCTTTAACATTATTTTACCAATTAAAATAGTTTAAAATCCCTTGTAGTGTATTTAATAAATTATCGGTAGATGAAGTTCGGTGATTCATTGAGTATATTACAGGATCATGTTATGCCTTACGAAGGGGTAAAGTGTAACATAATAGTTCTTTGGTACTTGACAATATTCTTTGCTCACCTAATATCCATAGAAATTTACTTTTGATTCATGCCTTTACAACACAAAATAAAGTGTCTATTAAGTTTTTCCTTGATGTCTTTGTGATTAAGGATATCCACACAAAGTAAGTTTTGTACAAAGGCCTAAGTAAAGGTGGCCTATATACTCTTCCACTTTAGTTGTCTCAATTCTCTCCCGAAGTGAATTTGGTGGAAATTCAGACTTGGCATGCACGTCATGGACATGCTAATGAATGCATAGTTTACTCCTTTTTGTCTCCTTAGAGTCTTCTTTTTAATAGAAATAAAAATGTCGTTATTCCATGTCATGCATGCAATATCAATAAAATGCACAAATTGTCATTTTATGATTCTTATTCTTCTGTCAATAAACCACTTAAACTAGTTTGTTTTGATGTTTGGGGTTCATCACTTGTTGCTTCTATTGATGGATTCAATTACTATGTGTTGTTTTTTTTATCATTATAGTAAATACAGTTGGATTTATTTTCTTAAAAAGAAATCATATGCTCTCAGCATGTTTAAGACCTTCTACAATTTAGTTGAAAAATACTTTGGATTTCCTATTAAAAATTTCTAGGTTGATTGGGGTGAGGAACTTCAAGCCTTGACCAATTATCTCAGGGAAAATGGTATTACTCAATGAGTTTCGTGTCCTTACACACCTGAACAAGTAGGGCCTTACTTTATCACGCCTCAATTCCTTTCAAATATTGGACCTATGCTTTCCAAACTATAGTATACACAATTAATTGGGTACCATTTGAGAATACCAAACCCAAAACTCCTTTTGAAATTTTATTCAAAAACATCCCTACCTAAAATAATCTTCGTGTTTTTGGTACACTTTGTTATCCATGGCTTGGGCCATATGCGAAAACATAAGTTAGAACCTCATTCCTCTAAGTATGTTTTCTTGGGATGCAATAAATTTCATAAAGGCTATCACTCTTTAGATCATTCTACCAATAAAATCTTCATCTCATGTCATGTTATTTTTTATGAACAAGTGTACTTGTTCAAAAGTGGGACTGTTATTAGTTCTAAATCAACAAATTTAGCATTTAATTCGGTACAATCATATCCTCGATCTCGCACCATCACTGCTAGCATATTAGGCCGTTGCCACTAGTGCATATTCCCTAAACAATACACCATGTATAGTCATCCAATTTGGTTCTTCATAGTCCATGTTCTCTTGGTCCACCACAACCCATCATTGGCTTATCTCCACTACATGACACACACCATATCAGACCCAGTGCTCCCATCATTATAAGAAATCTCTCGTCCAGTAATAGGCCCACCACAACAACTCAAAATGGACTTTCATTAGTTGTTGATTTCACTGATTCTAATCCTCCATCGCCTGGACCAACTAGGACTTGCACAAGCAAAAGAGCATGCACAAGATGAGGAGTAGCGCAGCAACAGACAGACAGAAGCAGATCCATTCATAACTACTTCACCAGCCCATGCCCCACCTCCAATTCTAGTCCCTCCTCTACCAACCAATGCTGATCTAGTTTTGGCTCACTTAGATAGGATGGAGGCAGCATTCATGCAGCATTTCCAAACTTTGGAGGATAGCCCATAACAAGCATATGCCAAGCTAGACACTCTTCTTGCTGATTATGATGGTGGACTATCCTCACCATCAGATGCTTTTTAGACTATGCCTCTAGCTGACCTAATAGTTATGTTTTGAAGAAGTAACTAAGTCCATTTGTTAATGGATACTTTGCTTTACATTGTCACACACTATAGCCTATTTTGGATATTGGTACTACTTTTAAACACTGTTAAAAACATAATAACTATATCTCTTTTGCTAAGAGGCTTGCGAATTGTGCTTTTCATTTGTTCCACATGCTTTTGAAATTATTCAATTCCTTTGATTGAGATAACTTTCACATTGAGGATAGTGTCAATTTTGAGTTTGGTGGTACAATAGAAATTGCATTTTAGATTTTTCATTTTTGCATTTGCATTTTAGGTTAGTTATAAAATTTTTGCATTTTTCAATTCTTTTGATATTATGAGGATTGTTTTGATGGATAATTGAAGTAACCTTGAAATGTTTGATGTGCTGATTGCTTAGAAAAGTATATAGGGAAGAATGTTCATAATGGGATTGATATTTAGTTTTGTGTAGATTACTTTTCCTAAGCATGTATACATCATTCCATTATAATGAAATTGTGAGTTCTTAGAGCAAGTATATGTGCATGGATGTGATTTTCTAAATGTCTCACCAGTCCTAGAGCAGGTCTTTTAAACCTATCAAGGTAAAATCCTAGCATACACTTAATGAAGATATGATTTAGGTATTCTTTGATTTTAGCCTTATTATAGCCTTAGCCATCCTTGGTTAAAATATATACTTTATAGCCAACTTAAACCTATGTTTTTACCTGTATATTTTCTTTATTAATCCACATTATTATCTAGCCCTTAGCCCAAACACTTAACTTACCCATATGAGAGAGGTTGTTCATAAAAGTGAGAGGTATACTAAAAAAAAAAAAGAGAAAAAAAATGAAGGAAGATATACATAAATAAATTATAAAGAATTAATCCACCTAAATGTCCAAGGAATGAGTTTGGGAGTGGGCACCAAAGAGGGACAAGTATATCAAATTCAAATAATTATGAATAAAGTCTTTATTCAATTAGCATGAAGTATACTAGCATTGAGAGTCAATTTGTAAATTTCTTTTCTCCATGAAAAGAAATATATATATATATACATTTTTAGTGTATCTTGATCTTTTATAGAATAATTGCTTTCATACTTTACTTTTTATCCTTTTCTTTGATTGATATATTTTTGCTCTTTAACCTTATTACAACCTTATGAAAAGATCCTTTGATCTATTGAAAGTGTGTGCTATATTAGTGGAGATAGGGATGAGAGGTCTGCCTATGGGACTTGGGAAGCTAAATTCATTACATTCATATAGAGCCACCAGAAATTGCTAAATGTTAATGTGTTTATTTAAGTAAAGCAATTTCCTGTAACTGATGGATGCACATATGCTTTGGGTTGGTAATTTGCACTTTGATAGATATTGGTACATACAATGTGTCATAACCCAAATTAGGGACCGGACTGACATCAGAACTTGGGTCGTCATAAGGCCTCCAAAGCTCATAGTAAGCCTAACTATTCCAAGCCCAAACCTAAAGCCCATTACTATTATCCAATTTCAAAAAGACAAACAGACAGAGTCTAACCATAAATTGGATTATTCAACAGGGAGTTTTTAACTCACCCGACTTGTAATCACAAAATATATCAATTTGGGAAGCTCATCTCACTCTCACAATCATCAACATAGCAATTTAATCAAATGGGAGCTTAGCTCCCTCATCCAAGATAAATACCCATCCCATATATCCACACATACATAAATAACAGGTTTACAATTTCAAAATAAATAAACTATTACAATCCCAAGCCAAATAAACTACTTCTAGCACATGTGGAGTTTTAGAATTTGAAGTAATACTATGAAATACTAATATTACTGCTAAGAGACCTACGAGGAAGGAAACGGGTTAATCACAAGAAGGAGATCCTCCTCTAACCTGGAAAAATGGGGTGAACAGGAGTGAGTGTTTGACTCATAGAGTAAGATATTGATTCTAAATATAATTTCTATAACTATTTAGGGCTAATGCATCACTAACGATGAAATGAAGCATATATCAACACATTCAATCAATTTTAAACAATATTCGCACAAAGAATGATTTGGAGCCCTCACACACCCGCATCAATCAAATATATATATATATATATATGGGAGCTAATGCCCTACACAACTCTCTTAATTTCAACATCCACCAGTGAGATCAACTCGAGCCATACTTTCTCTTAATAATTCAAATGCGGGGGTCAGCAAGATCAATTGAAAGCCGTACTCATCTCGACTTATCACAAAAAGGATCGAACCCTAAATGAGACTAGCTTAAGTCGATCTGTCTGTCCTACCCATATCCAGTACCACACCTCATGCATGTCGACACACGCACAAAACTCTAAATTACCCTAAGGTGATACCCACATCAATTTCATCAAATAATAATGCAACATAAAGTGTGTCTATAATAGCTATATACATATAATTATAAGTGAATACATGAGTATGTCTTGTATGTATAATAATATTAAAATTATAAATAAAATCAATATCTACTCACAAATCCACTAGATATCACTTCAGCGGCTGGGCAGAAGAAGAAGAAGACTGATTCTAATCACTTTAACAATTATATTAATGAATTCATTAGTATCAATATAAAATAATTATTTAAAAAATTGGGGTATTACATTCTTTCCTCCTTACAAAAAATTCATCCTTGAATTTTACACAAGGCAGAATAAAAACACAGAATTACGTATTAAACAAGTACGGGTACTTACTACACATATCCCACTTTAACTCCCAGGTGCATTCCTCCATAGATTGGCTCCTCCATAAGACTTTAACTATAGGGATCTGCTTTGATCGAAGCTATCTCATTTGATAGTCCACTATGGCTACTGGCTACTCCTCAAAGGTTAAATCTTGAGCATGGAAATATAAAATACTGGGTGGACATGAGAAAGATTTGGTGGTAAATCCAACTGATAGGCAACTGCTTTCACTCTATTCGTGATCTCAAAAGGTCCTATGTAATGGGGTGCTAACTTGCCTTTCTTTTCAAATCTTATAACCCCTTTCATAGGAGAGACCTTTGAACACATAGTCATCCACTGCAAATTCTACACCTTTCCTCCTCGGATTTGCATAACTCTTCTGCTTGCTGAAAGCTGTCTTTAAACATTCCCTGCTCAAAGGAACCATCTCTGAAGTGCACTGCACCAGATCTAAATCATGTACTTTTGCCTCTCCAAGTTCTGTCCAACATAGAGGGGACCTACACTTCCTGCCATATAATGCCTCATAGGGTGTCTTTCAAATACTAGAATGATAGTTGCTATTATAAGCAAACTCCACTAATGGTAGCTAATCATCCCATTTACCTCCAAAATCCATAACATACATGCGAAACATATCCTCCAATGTATAAATTGTCCTTTCAGACTATCCATCTGTCTGTGGGTGAAAAGCCGTACTAAAATTCAGCTGTGTATCAAGTGCTTCATGAAGTTTCCTCCAGAACTGAGAAGTGAACTGGAGTCCTTTGTCAGATATTATGAAAGCAGGAATCCCATGCAATCTATCTCACAGATTTACAACCTTGCACACTAAGCACAGAATATATGGTCTGTACAGCCAAAAAGTGAGCTGACTTGGTCAAACGGTCCATAATTACCCATATGGAATCATACCTTTGGGTAGTATGAGGCAACCCAGTTACAAAGTCCATGGTGATCATTTTCCACTTCCACTCTGGAATGGGAATCTCCTACAGCTTTCCTGATGGCCTCTAATGATACAAAGTCTGCTATATCTCTCTTCATATCATTCCACCAGTACCTGTCTTTCACATTATGGCACATTTTTGTAGATCCTGGGTGAACACTGTAAGGCATATAGTGTGTCTCTTACATAATCTCATTTCTTAGGTTGTCCATATCTGGCACACATACCTTGGAGCCTTGCATAAGGGTACCATCTCCATCAAAATCAAATTCACAATCTTCTTCTTACTGTACCCTTTCCATAATCCGCATTAGTTATGGGTCCCTATGCTGGAAAACTCAAATTCTGTCCTGCAGATCCAATCATACTCTAAATTGTGCCAAAAGTGCACCCGAAGTAGTTATATCTAACATCAAACCATGATCCATCAGTTCATGCAACTCCTATATCAATGGTCTTCTCTCTGTTGTTATATGTGCTAAGCTATCAGAAGACTTCCTACTCAAGGCATCTACCACCACATTTGCTTTACCTAGGTGGTACTGGATAGTGTAATCATAGTCCTTCAAATGCTTCATCTATCTCCTCTACCTCAAATTTAAATCCCTTTGCTTGAAGATGTACTTCAAGCTTTTATAGGCGGTGTATATCTCACATGTTTTGCCATATAGATATTGCATCTAGATCTTTAGTGCAAAGACTATAGCCGCTATCTCCAAATTATGAGTAGGGTAGTTTTGCTCATGCCTCTTTAACTTTCTTGAAGTATAAGCCACCACTTTACCATGCTACATCAAAACACACCCTAATTCCACTTTAAAAACGTCACAGTATACCGTATACCCTTCTCCACTCACAGGCAAAGTTAACACAGGAGCTGAAATTAAGCAGTCCTGAAGCTTCTGGAAGCTTTCCTCACACTCATCTAACCCGAAAAATAGGACATTCTTTCGAGTCAACCGTGTCAAAGGAGCTACTATCCTGGAGAAGATATGTACAATGCATCTATAATAACCTGCTAGGCCTAGAAAACTTCACACTCCAGTGACTATAGTAATTCTAAGCCAATCAGTTACTGCTTCAATCTTCATGGGATCCACTTAAATACTTTCACTAGAGACCACATGTCCCAAGAATGAAATACTCTCCAACCAGAACTCAAACTTCGAAAACTTAGCATACAGTTGATGCTCCCTCAAAGTCTGCAACAACATCCTTAAATGCCAAGCATGTTCTTCTTCAGTCCAGAAATATACCAAAATATCATCTATGAAAACAATGACAAAGCAATCTAGGAATGGTCTAAACACTTTGTTCATTAAATCCATAAATGTCGTTGGTGCATTAGTGAGTCTAAACGACATCATCAAGAACTCATAATGACCACACTTAGTCTTGAATGCTATTTTTGGCACATTCTCACTCCTTATTCTCAGCTAATGATAGCCCAATCTTAGGTCTCTCTTAGAGAAGCATCTTGCTCCTTGTAGCTGGTCAAATAAGTCATCAATTCTTAATTATCAACTTGTTCAGCTTGTCTATAGTTAATGCACAACCTCAATGATCTGTAACGCCCTCACTGTAGGTAGTCCGTACGTTCTACTATTTCGATGACTAACGTCTGTTCGGACAGTCAGAATGCTTGGAACTACACTTAAACTAGGGTGAGGAGACATTAATTGATAAAATAAATACCAAGAAAAATTAAGGGAAAATAAAAGAAATAAAATGTAACTAGGTTAAAGGAGCCGAAACCACGGCGATGGGTGACCGTACCGGAAAGTCACTGCGTAGACAGTTGACGACCTCAGACCCACGAGGAATGCTAGAAAATAATTTCTGGGATGTAATTAAAGGTTTACTGAGGTATAAATGACATTGAAAATGTCAAAGAAAATTTAGTTAATTGGTACAGATAAAAATAAAAATGAAATAGACAATATAAAATTAAATGAACCGTCGGATAGGGGATTTAGTCAGTATTACCGAAAAAGTTTGACTATAACCCGAAGAGAGGCATTTTGGTCATTTGGCACCTAGAGTCGACTTTTGACCTAAATGTCTGTTAAAATTAGTGATATTTAAATTTTGAAAATTCCATGAAAACATGAAACTATATGTAATGTAATTAAAGGAAACATAAGGGGGAATTATGAGAATTATTAAAACTTTAAGGATTGAAATTAATAAATTAAATCTTAGTGGAGTATAAATAGCATAAGATGAGATGACAAAATCTAATCCACTAACTTCATCTTCTTCCTAAGCTCTCTCTCATGGCCAAATTCTTCTTCCATTCTTCCTCCATGGAATTTTCTCTTCCAAGCTCTAAATCCCTCCCATTCTCACCATAAACCTCACAAGTTTTGTAACACCCTCCCGGTAGCAACTCCATTCATTCTACTGTTCCGGTGACCAGTGTCGGTCCGGACAGCTAGAACGTCCGAAAAAATATTTAAATTAAAGTGAGGGACCATAATTAACTCAAACATTAATAAGAAAAATTTAGTAAAAATTTTAGAAATAAAATACAACCAAGTCAAATGAGCCGGTGCCCAAGCGATGGGTAACCCAAAGGGAAGTTGCGGTTCTCGCAACTAGGAGCCCTAGACCCGAGGAAAAATTCATAAAATAATTTTTGGGACTTCAGAGAAGGGTCATTGAGGTTCCTATGGCATTAGAATGCCAAGAAAATATTTAGAAAAATTTTTCAATCGGTACAGACAATTTTGACCCGTTAAGCCAAACGGAGGGCATTTTGGTCATTTCGCCTTTAGAGACGATTTTTGGCCGACTTGTCCAGTTGAGTAAATAATTATTATGACATAAAATGTGAATAAATATTGCTAAAAATTAAATTGAAAATAAGTAGAGAAGTAAAGAATTGAAAATGAGATAAAAGGCTCATTTATGACATATTATGATGTCATTTAAAAGCTCCCTCCAATCACAATTAAACAACCATCTAATTAACTAATAAAAAGAGACAAAATAAGACCAAAGGAATTAAAAATACCAGCTGCCTTCTTCTTCCCCAAACCAGCCGAAATCCATGCCCTAGACCAAACCTCCATTAACACTTCCACAAACTCCATTTCTCTCTTTGTTTCACCATAAATCCTCCTACTCCTTTCATTAAAATTCATCCTTGCACCTTGAATAACCCTTAGGCAGCCTAGTAAAGGAAAGAAAGTGAAGTTTAAGCTTGGAAAATTCTGCCCTACAAGAGGTTAGTGCTTATTTATGCATATACTTCTTTTATTCCATGTTAAGGACTTGAAATTAATATGAAATTGTGAATTAAATGGACTAGAACTCATGTGTATGTATACCATGGAATTCGGCTGCCTAGTGAGGGTTATGACTTTGATGGTTTAGATGGGCTTAGAGTGGATTAGAGAGGGCGTTTAAAGTGTATATATATATATATATATATATATATATATATATATATATATATAAGGAATGAAAGTGTTAACTAAGGTGTGTGGTGTGAATCATAATGGGAATTAGGGTTTTGAGAGTGAAATTTGGACTTGGCTTATGAAATGATAAGTGAACATTCTAATGGTCAATTAGTGACCATTTGAGGTAAGTTGACCATAATTTGAAGTGAACTAGAGTGTTACAAACTGAAATGGTATTGCTGCCTAGTGAGGGCAGCAGGGAGGCTGTGAGTCCAGCCTATTTGGACTGCCATATCTTTGGCTGTGTAGGTTCAATTGGTAATTGGCTAATTGGACATGAAACTAGACATATAATGGCACAATTTTGCTGAAGAAACCATGCCCAAAAGACCAAAGCAAGTGGACCAAAAATTGGCCCCAATTCGGATACCCTGAAATCAGATTCTGCAGAATGACCAAACTGTTCATTTGGCCATAACTCAATGTAGGATGGTCCAATTGACCTGAAATTTTTACAACAACAAGATAAGATATAGAAAAACAACTTTCATGAAGAAACTTACCCCAAATTATGACCAGAACCTATCCAACAAGGCAGTGGCGATCCACTGCTCATCAGCTGTAGATATGGTCAATTCTGCAGTTTTGCAATCCGGCCAGCTGTGGTTTTTGGACCATATCTGGAGCTACAAAACTCCAAATGGAGTGATTCAAAAAAAAAAAAATTCAACTAGACAAAATAAGGAACAATTTTCATGTTTACCATTTCCTCAAATTCCCACTGTAATAGTCACTAATGGAACAGTAAAGTTGAGGTACAAAAACTAAAAATTCTGCTCCCTTAGTGCTAAGCTTAGAAATGGTATTGGTGATTAATTCCAACAAGTTTTAAACGCAAAATGTGGTACATTGGGAGTGTTAAAACCAATGCACCTATTTTTTTATCCAAAAGTCAACATTTTTGTTGACTAATGAAGTGAATAGTGACACCAAAACTTGAAATTCAAAAATTGAAGAATTCAAAAGTATCAAATGCCCTAGTATACCTAACAAGATTGTTTTGGATAGTTTGGCATGCCAATAGAGTTCAGTTAGCAGTACTGCACATGGCATTATGCCATTCTGTGATCTTATGGCTTTTAGCCATTTTGATATTGTGTTGAGACTTGGCCTCGCGCCTAATATTATTTACAGATTGTTAATGCTCATACACACCGGAGATACATATGTGACCGATGGTGTGACGCCCGAGGTACTTGATACCCAGTGCGGTACCCATTTATCGATCCGATCGTCAAAGATAGGTTACTTGGGCAACCAAAAGAATGAAAGTGGATAAAGTTAACGAAATAAATGATTATAACAAGTACAAAACCAGTAAAACATCGATACATTCAATACATATTTATTTTCTACTATTTCCTTTTATTTTATTATTGCACCACTAAGCATTATTGCTTAGCGCGTTGCTTTTGCCACACGTAGGTTCTGGAGATACTGATCGAGAGCCTAGTAGACCGCAGACTGGGTGAGTCCATCCTGCAGCTCTGCAAAGTGTCCGTGTCACCTCACCATCCACAGTGCATTGGTAGGACACTAGGTTTCATTTTGGTATTTTGTAACTAATTTTTATTTTCTCATATGTAATTAAACTTATGTAATGTATTTTGATGTTCATGTAAATAATGAAAATTGTGGTTATGAATGTAAAATTTGAGTATTTATTTATTGCTTGTATATGAGCATCATGAGAATGAATGTTTGAGTAATGGAAAGGTTGTTGAAAATCATATTGAGGCTTTGTTGATAAAATGGAGTTGGGATTGTATGGAAATGATTTTGGAAGTGTTTTTCACAGGTTCCGAAGAACTGTTTTCTCTATTTTTTAGCCGGTACTCTGCCGGATTTTCTATAAAATTTTCGGAACCTCAAATAAATTATAATTTTGATAAATGGCTTAAATAAATTATATTTCATAAATTATATTCAAAACTATGACAAAAATTGATTAAGGTAAAATAGAGTGTGCCGATACACCGTGTGACATTGCTTACTCGGATATACTGTGCACAGGTAAGGGGTGTCACAAGTTTCTTCACAAAAATTAGTCACCACACCTTGGGAAGACTATAAGCAGCCAAGAAAGAAAGGATTGGTGAAGTTTTAGCAACTTAAAGAATTTTCCATTCAAGGTTAGTGCAAGTTTTCTTCTCCTTGTTAAATCTTAAATTGAGGTTGAAATGAGTGAGTATGACATAAAATTGGAAGAAAATGATTAGTAATTTAGAACCCTAGATTTTGGCAGCTTTGAAAATATGGGAGTTTAATGTTTTCATGCATGTAAATGGTGTTTAGTGATGTTAATGGATGTGTAGATGAAGTGATATGTGTGAGAAATTGATTGCATGTGTATATTATGGTTGACAAATTGGAGTTAGGGTTTTAACTTAACTATTGGAGACTTTGTGTAATTACTGGAATTTGATTGTGTTGAGATGAATTGATGATGTTAGAAATGCCATGAATGTCAATTTGTAGTTTGGGAGTTGGAGGAAATGAAATTTGGAAGTGTACTTTTCCATGCAGGTTGAGACTTGAAAAATCCAGTGAATATTTTGAGCCATAATTGAATTTGTGTTGCTCCAATTGGTATGAGGCCAATTGGAGATGAAACTAGACCTAAAATGCTCCACCTTTTTATGAAGAAACCGTGCCCAAATTCTGTCCAGAACTTGACCAAATTGTTGTACCAATCCGGATGACCAAATGATGAACCCAAAAAATTGACTAAATGAACAATACACATTCATTTGGCCATAACTCCCACTAGACAGGTCCAAATGACCTGAATTTTATACCATTGGAAAGATTAGATATAGGACTACAACTTTCATGAAGACCACAAAGCCTAGAAATTCCTTAAACCAATCCAAATTGTTGGCCCAAGTTAGGTCACAAAACTGCCCAGAACCATATTGCCCAGAAATTGCTAGATATAGGCTTATTTGACCAGTTCTGGTAAAGAGGCCATAACTTGGTCCACAGAAATCCAAATGTAATGAAACTAGTAGCAAAATGTCCACAAGACATCAATCTACAATATTGATATTTTGACCAAAACCCAAAAAGCAAGGGAACTAGGTCAATTGGCTAGGTCAAGTTAGTATGCAAATTTTGGAAATTGCCTAAGTGATCACTTGACCCCAGAATGGTCTTTTAGTCATATCTCCCACTAGGAAACTCTAATTGGGATGAGCTATATTTTTCTGAAAACCTGAGAAATAGGACTCCAACCTTGTTTTAGACACTTTCCTCATATTATGATTATAAGAATCCTAAAAGTTGAGTCAAAGTCATTAACCTAAACTGGAATCCTGTTGGCATAGGGTACTTGAGTCTAGGCTAATGATTTGGCTATAAGTAATTCTAAAAAACTTAAAAAATTGCAATCCAAAATTTTGAGTGACCATAAGACATAGGGCAACAAACTCTATAAAGAATACTAAGCCTAAAAGTGACTGCAACATATCCAATTAAATTGGTAAAGTATAACTCCAAAATCTGCCTATCTAAGGATCCAAAATTAGGAAATTAACTAGTTATGGTTATTTGACCATAACTTAAGTTTCAGAAATCCAAATGACATGGAAAACAAGACAAGACATAGAGGAACAACTTCCATGAAGGAAGTATGGCCAAACAGTGGCCATAAAGTGATCAAATTGATAGGTAAAGTTAAGACATTAAAACTGAACCTAAAGAAAGGTTCACAAGATAAACTATTTTATGGTAGGGTTTTAACCCTAATATATTGCTAAACACTGAATTACATGAAATAGGTATATGGGACCCACTTTCCCACTATAACTTGACATGAAATCTCTAATAAGTAATTAATAATGCTTAATTTCTCAAAGTAAACCTAGGCTTATGTATATAGTTTAGATCGATTGATATACCAATTAGGGCTACAGATAGCAGTACTACCTACATGAATAATTATTGACTGATAAAATATGTCTGATATGATTGTTCTACAGGTTATATGCCTGCCCGCTGGCCATTGAGCCTAATTTCATTACTAGCTTTGAAAGCTTGCCCGCTGGCCTTGTGCCTGACATGACAGTTGTATACAGTGTAGACATATGGTTATCTAATCAGTATACTCTTGTGTATCCAGCCTTTATAGTCTGTTATAAGTTACTTGGACACTGATATAATTTTAAAAAGACTAAAAATGAAATAAATGTACAGATAAGATCCTGATAAATAAATTGATCCCAAAGTCAAATAAATATGTAAAGACTTAGAATTTATGAAATTAGCCTAGAATTATTATTTTAATTATTTAGTTATTTTTCTTTTGAAGTTATGCACTACTAAGCAATTCACTTAGCGCATTGGTTTTCCATCGTATAGGTATTGGAGACTAGACACAGCCACAGCAGTAGTGCCCTAACAGAGATTTGATCAGATTTGACAGTGTCTGCTAGTCACCTCAGCAGAGTAGTTTTGGTAGGGCCCATGTATATTTAGTTTTGTATTTTGTTTATTATATATAAGTAAATGATGCAAATCTTTTTGAGATATGTAATTCATTTTTGCTATTGTAAATAAATTGTAAATTATTGTAGATGAATTTCATATGAATGGAATGAAGTATATTTACTTGAAATGGATATGAGCAAATTATATGAGTACATGATGTATATGTAAATGTGAGATAGATATGAAATTGTTTTTAACAGGTGAATAGTAGAAGCCGTCAGATACTAATAAAACAGAGGAGACTCTGCCCGGATTTCCACATAAATAATTTGTGATAAAAAAAAATATACCACATTTTCTATGAAATTTAAAATTAACAATGGACAGGATAGGATAAGATAGGGTGCTCCAGCACCGAATGTGGCATGCTTTACTCGGCTACACTGTAGACGGGTAAGGGGTATCATATGACCCATCCTTTTTCCTTACAAACAAAATAGGAGAACCTCAAGGTGATGTGCTTGGCCAGATAAAACCCTTGTCCAAAAGCTCATGCAGCTGTTCTTTCAATTCTTTTAATTTTGCTGGTGTCATCCTGTAGGGTGGTATAAAAATAGGGTTTGTACCCAGCACAGTATCTATGCAGAATTCAATCTCCCTATCAGGTGGCATCCTAGGAAGCTCCTCAGGAAAAATGTTTATAAATTTCCTAACAACAGGTACATTTTTCACACAAGTACCTTCAACAGATGTGTCCCTCATTAGTGCCACATAACCTTGACAGCCACACCTTAACATCTTTTTGGCACTTATGGTTGAAACTAGATTGTATGAAGCTACACTCCTATCATCATCAAAACTAAACTCTTCCACTCCAAGAATATGAAAATACACCTTTTATTATTTCTTAATTCTAACTTGATTGATAACTCCATTACTTTCAAAATTTTAACTCTGTGATTGGTTTCCACCAGCACATCCACCATATAGTATTATACTATAGTACTAACCTACTACTCATTTTATGGAACATAGGCCATTCACCATGGATGATTCTTCCTGTATCCCCTTCTTAACATGACCATCAAAACATTATCTTTCCCTACTATCCTTTATAGGAATTACTCTTCATGGTTAGATAGGTATCCTTGAACCTATAATTTCCACCTGAACTATCATGGTAGTCAGAAATGAGTGTTGTACTACAATCCCAGACAAGACACTTTAAGTATTCATTCTTTTTGATATAGCCACATCTCTTGATCCTCTTTCATTCTTGATATTATGTATGCACTTACCATTATTTTTGCCTCAGGAGATTGTGTATGTACTAGTGCCCATCAAATTCTCAATTAATTGGGTCATCTTGACACAGCCTCCCTTCTTAACAAAATCTCCTAGAACCAAAACATGAGCTAATTTAGAAAAAAGAAGAAATCTTCTCCTATAATTTATAATGTTTAGCTTATACTCCTTCATCTTCCTTTTTAATTTCATAATTTCTTTGCAATTATTGTGCTTTATTATAAGATACCAGCTGTACCTATCTGCTGTTGTACTGTTGCCCTATCTGACATATCATCTTGGAATTTACAATCTCTTTTTATTCTCTATTTGTCCTCTATACTTATTATTATTTGTCTAATGCTCCTTATACTTGGTTATATTCTGGAAGATAAAGCACTAATAGATTCTTTCAGATCTACTCCAATCTTACCAATAATCACTCCTCTAATCCATGTACTTCTTAATAACTTTTAATTACATCTATACCTATCTTGTCCTATCCTGAACTTTACTAGTGTTTCGCTACATATTATCATACTATTATTCCTGTTTTGTTACATAATTATTCTTTTGGTCACACTGAAAATACCTACCTAAACTCCAATTACAGACTCTAGGTCTCACCATTATGATTTCCAACATCAACCTCTATGCCATTATCACTCATTCCTTTTCTCTTATCATGCATGTTTGAATCCATTAAGTTGACTTTTGTTCAACTTACTATCTACTGACTTTGCTTCTTAGTCTGAAAAGACAATTCAAGTTACTATTATACACCCTCTAGCTACTACCTACTTTAGTTGCAAATCTCACTTAACTTTTCTCATACTATTAATAGTCCAAAGGGTTCTTATCCCATTGCCTCTTGTTTTACCTTAGGGACAGAAAACATACAAGGTCTAATCCAGATCCTACTCCAGGTTTAGGCCCCTAACACTGCATCAATTACGATCTGCTCTAAGTTTTGTCCTGCTTTGTCCTTATCCTTTCCTTTACTTAAAGTATACTTTTGTCTTGTGTAATAAGAAGCTAAGGAAGAACTCAGAGAATAGTGGCCATGCATTCACTATGTAATCCCTGTTTCTGCCCTTTAGACTGCATATTACCTCCTATTACCTAAAGAAGGAGATTTGCAGGGATTCTATTATTATTATTATTATTATTATTATTATTATTATTATTATTATTATTATTATTATTATTATTATTATTATTATTATTATTATTATTATTATTATTATTTTCTCCTCCACTTAGAAGCCAAAACTTAAGATGTTAGGTATCCAAACCTGTCATTTAATTCAAAGGCTTGATGTCCATCGTGATTTGATTACTTATGATTTCTATAGTGGAAGTTTACCCTCTCTAAGGTACCTAAACCAACAACTCTTTACCACACTCCACAATCTCATTTGGAACACTATTCTATAGGTCACCATCATCAGTAGTAACCTTCTATCCCTCATGAAAGGATAAAACTATACCCTATATCATAACTGACTGCAAAAGAGATATTGCATCTGCCATCTTGCCACAACCATGTCAAGCTATCTTCTCTCTTATCATACTGCAAACCCCTTAAAGCGTTATTTCATGGCTATGAACATCATTCATAGCATCCAGTCTTCTTCTAAGGAAGTAAAGTCATACTTTGTGCATTGCTATCACACAAAGAATATACTATTTTTACTAAACTTTAGGCAGAATGTCCATTATAATGCTAAAACTGTCTAAGACCCTATATTAGAAACCAAATGGTCTAACTCTATAGGTGTTACCTTTACTTTGTGATTATACTAAAACCTCTAGCCTTATGGCAACTCCTGATATAACTCTAGTTCATGCTAAGGTAACTGAGCCACTGACTCTAGTTACTGCCCAACTGTGACCTTTGATATTCTAGCTTAAGGGTTTCTAAACTCTTTTACATAATAGAACTCTGTTCTGGCATAACTGTACCAAAACAAAGGCGATCTGTGACCACCCTCATCATGGTGCACCACGGGGAAGCATGCGACTCTATACAATAATCTCATTTCAAGACTATAATCTGTAGCTTATAGCACAAACATCGAGAACATTATATAGTTACTATGGTACGTCCCAACAGATTAGGTTTTCTAATCTCTTATATCTCTTAAACCCACTAATATCATAAACTTACTCTGACTGGACTATGCATACTGCTAGTAGCGTTACTCTCACCCCTATTTAGGGTAACTATACTGCCATAACTCACCTTTATGTACTCATGCATTGTGCTAGATAGGCACACCACCTAGCCCCATATTGATAAAAACACATAACTTCTTAGAGTACGTATTCCCATGGCAGACCTCAACATGTCTGCTAGCCCTAGTTTACATCACCATGTACTCCACGAAAATTGATACACTAAACCAAAGCACTCTTATACTACCCAAGAAATAATGCATAGTCTAGAAATAAGGAATTACAGAAGAAGATGAAACAGGATTCTGTACTCCGCATGTGATAACTTTAGGTATACACTTTCCTATGAATCTAGAGCCTAAACTCTGATACCAATTTTGTCATGACCCAAATTATAGGCCAAACCGAAACTAGGACTTGGGGTTGGCATAAGGCACCCAAAACCCGTAGTAAGCCTAACTATTCTAAGCCCAAACCTAAGGCCTATTACTGTAGTCCAATTTCAAGAAGACAAATAGACAGAGTCCAGCCATAAATTATCCAATGGGGAGTTTTTAGCTCACCCGACCTATAATCACAAAATATATCAATTTGGAGAGCTCAGCTCACCCTTACAATTATCAACATAGCAATTTAATCAAATGGGAGCTCAGCACCCTCACCCAAGATAAATACCCATCCCATATATCCACACATACATAAATAATAGGTTTATAATTGTAGTGTATTTAATGGGTTATCGGTAAACGGAGTTGGTAATTCATTAGGTATACTACGAGATCATGTTATGTCTTACAGAGGGGTCAGGTTTGACATTGGGGACAAGCAAAGGTTCAAGTTTTGGGGTATTTGATGCATTCGCATTATATAGGCATTTAAGATGACATTTATCACATCTTCCTTCTTTTTTAGACGGTTTAGTTGTTTAGTTTTTAAGTAATCTTACTCATATTTTATAAATCTCTTAATCCATTGTAATTTTCTGATTTTCGTATCATTTCATGTGTGTTTGAGAAGTCTGAGAAAGCAAAAGTACAATTGAAAGAGAGTCAAATGCCTAAAATCAAGTTTTGAAGACAAAGAAAATTAATGGAACATGCAATTAGCTACACAGCCCATGTGGAACAATCACTGTAAACCTTTAAATTGCATGACCCGTCCAATTCAGCCCATGCAGTTTGCATGACCCGTGTAATTCTCCTTGTGCATAAGAAGTTGAAAGTATTTGAGATAGCAAACTACACAGGCCTAACCAATGTAAATTAAAGATATTACATGCCTGATGTAGTGACTCAACACATCAATTTTCAACTCGACTCTCAGCATTCCTCAGGCACTCCCAAAGCATTTTTAAGTCAATTAAGACTCTAAAATGAGGGTTTTTTTTTTTTTTACCAAATATAAATACTACAAGTTAGAGTTTTTCAGGGCTCAACCTTTTTACTTTCAAGAGAGCACATTACCATTAAAAAAAGTGATAAGAGATCAGATCGGCATGATTGTTAAAAGAGATTTTCAGCTGAAATTTCGAAAGTCCAAGGCTACAATTCTCCATCTGGTGTTTTATTTTCTTTTCATGTATTTCCTTTTTTATTTTACAAACTTGATTGTAAAACTCACCATGAGTGAGTAGTTTTCTTTATTTTAGGATTAAGGATGTAGTACTTTTAATTCAGTTATAGATCTGATTTGATTTTATTTAATAAATTGGGTATTTATTCTTTAATTCAATTTCTTGAGGTTTTAGTGTATGCTTTGTGTTGAGCTCCACTTCGTATTGATTCTAGATATTAATTAAAAGATTGCAAGGTGAAAATTAATATCGGAGTAAACAAGATTTTGAACTTAGGATTCTTAATTTAGAGATAGGCTTGAATTCAATGAGGATTTAATAGTTAATCACAAGAACTTGATGGGTTTTAATTAATTTAATTGCCATGAAAGTGGGATTTAGATTAATTAAAATATAACTTGAGCACATTGATAGAGAATTTAAGATAACTTATTATTAATTTCCTTTAAAGTGATAATTTTTTGTTATTGAATGAATTGAATTAGATCTATAATTGATTTAAATGTGAATAACTAGCTCTAGAATACTTTTATTAATTGATATTCAAATTTAGTTAATTGCTTTAATTTTATTTCGTTTAATATAGATTCAATTATTATTTCTCTATAATTTAACCATCTATATAGTTAGAATTGCTTTGTAGTTTAGTACTCAACACGGCACTTGTGAGAACGATACTCGCTCGTCATTTTATTACTTATTAACGATCCGTGCATTTGTGAGATTTTACACTATAGTCTTAATAATAAAAGAAAGTTTCATCTATTAGCAATTAAGGGGTGTTTGATATTATTGTTTAAAATTATAAGATTAAAAATTAAAATGAAAAATTCAAAATAAAATTAATAATAGAAAATAAAAAAAATTACAATGATGTTTAATTATAGTTTTATTTTTTATTTTTTTAAATGATTATAGTTTTAATATTAAAATAAAAATATATATTTCAACAAAATTTTTCAAATTATATAATTTTATTCATAAAAAAATAATAACTTCATGTAACATGATATGGAATTATAGTCCAATTTTATTTAGATTACCAAATCAAACATATAAAAAATTAAAAAAAATAAATTAACTTTAATTAAAAATTAATATGTTAGGATAATATTATATTATGTATGAAAAAATAATAGGAATTTAGTCATAAATACCCTTAATTATTTATATTACTTATAAAACATTATTAAAAATAATATTTTTAGTGACATATATATAAATTTGTAGCTAATAATATAATTTTGTGATAACAAATACATAGCTAATAACTTCTGGCGACCGATAATACAATCAAATTTACCGCTTAAACATTTAAGAGATGACAAATTCGTTTAGCAACGGAAAATATACGAAAAACTAAATTCATAAAAAGAAAATTTAATTATAATATTATTATAATTAATATAAATTAAAATTATAAATTTCTTTAATATTAATAATTTTTAATTTTAAAATTTTATAAATTTATAATTTTAATTTTAATCCTATAAGTATTATTAATTTGTTAAAAATTATTTAATTTATTATAATAAAATTAATAAACCTTAAATATTGAGTTTCAGTTCTATTAATTTATTTTCCGGTTGTTCTTAATATTTAAAAACTTATATTATTAAATTTTAATTAATAAAAAAATTAATTTTATGTGCTTTAAAAATTAATGAATTAGAATTAATTATTTAATTTTTCTTGAATCTTAGTTTTAATTTGACTATAATTTTTATGTTAATACTCCTGAATTCTAATACCATAAATAATATTTAAAATAATAAATCCTAAGATAAAAAAAGAAAAACTCTCAATTAATATATCTATAAATAGTTCAATAAAATTTTAAGAAAAAAAAAAGTTCTTACATCAATGAGTACAAAAATATTTCATGAATAAATTATCTATACATAAAAATATTTGAATCTTAATTGTTAATTAACTTTCATTTTTTTTTTCTTGGTTTTATGCATTGAGTTATTACTAGAATTTATATACTGATTTTGATATATTATTCAAATAACCTATACGATTGATATTTGTTTAAAATGACTATAAGGTTTATATAAAAATTTAAATCAATTTATTAAAAAATTATCAAACAGTACATATAAAAAATAATTATGTTGTAAAATCTATTAAATAAATATATCTAATTTAAAAAAGTTATTAATTATAATTAGACATTATTAAAAAAAAATTAGTGTAATGATAATTTTTTTTATAAAATATTAATTTTAATTAATAGCTATAATAACAAATAAAGAAAAATAATTTTGATCTTGTGATATTTAAATAATAATTTATTTTTTTAAAATTATATATATATATATATATATATATATATATATATATATATATATATAAAATTAGTAAAAATAAAATTTATAAACTATTTGTTTCCTATTCACTTTTTCAGTAACCAATCAAAACAATGGTGGCCGAAAAACTTTCGTTCCTCAAAAACAGCAAGCAAGAAAGGATTAAAAAAAATAAAATAAAATAAAAATTGGTGTTGGTTTTCATAAGACAGTTTTAGTTGAAAATGATTTTTCTTTGAAATAATTGGATATAATTTTTATTTAATTTTGATTTGCCGTTAAGCATTATAAAATTATAATAAAATTTTAAATTATTTATAATATCTAATGTAAAAAAAAATCAATACAAACTAAATATAATTTGATTAAAATTGAATTATACTATTCTACTTATTGGCAACTTTAATTTTAAAAAATTAAAATTTAAATTCAATTTAATTCAAAAATAAAGAAAATCAAAAAATTAAACTTTTTAATTTTTATACTTAAATTAAGAATTTAAGAAATTGAATTCTATAATTAAAAAATTAAACTTGTTAATTTTTTATTTAAATTTAAAAATTTAGCATATAATTTTTATTTAAAAAAATTTTAAATTGTCAATTTCAAACTGTCATTTAAACCAGTAGCTCTAGTTCCATTTAAAGAAAGAAGAATCATAACCGGCCCTGTATGTCGATTCCTAATCGCTTTGTGAACAGAATTGTTAATCTGGTCCGATTCCGAATTTGATCCAGACTGATCCTTATCTGATTCACAGTTTGAACCGGCTCAGCCAGGTCTAACTGTCTCCTTCCAAACGTACTGTTAACTTCCACCTGTCGGCGTTGCCTTCTAAGGAAAACGAAGAAGAGAGGCTCAGCAAGTCAAAATCAATGTATCTATTTAGCTAACAACTCCCTAGACGCATAAGATTATCATCCATTGAAATTTCATTTTATTTATTTATTTATTATTCATTTGAATCTTTCTGTAGACCTAGGTCGGCATTACAAATGCAATGATGTAATCCTGATTTAACGTTAACCCATTTGAATGATCTTTGGAAAACTGACATTTTCGTTTTTGTCTGCTTATATACTTTTCAGGAAGGGGATGACCTCATTGGAGGTTTTGGGTTTGGGTGGATACTCCCAGAAACACAAAACGAAATGGAAGAGGAAAGTGAAACGGGTAAGAAGGGTCATCTGGTTTTTGCTGTTAATGGACAGAGGTTTGAGCTATTCACTGTGGACCCTTCTATGACTTTGCTTGAGTTCCTGCGAACTCAGACCCCTTTCAAGAGTGTAAAGCTTGGTTGTGGTGAAGGTACTCTCTTTCTGAACTATTATCTGAATATTCAATTTGGGTTGCTTTTACTTTGATGGGTTGATGACTCTGTCTGTCCCAACAATTTATAGTTTATTTGGTTCTTTTTTATTTTTGTTTACAGTTTGATATTTTTAGGATGTTTTCTTGTCTAATAATTGATAAGCACTACCACCAGCCCCTTTGTTTGGATTGAGGGAAATGGAGAGAAGAGAAAAGAAAGAAAAAATGTGATTTATCATATTTCCTTTGTTTGGATAGCAAATAGAGGAAAGAAATGAGAAGAAATGAAGAGAAATGAAGGAAAATTATATTTCCCAATTTCCCTTCATGAACCCAAAATATTTCTCTCCAATTTGGAGTGAAATGGAGAGAAATGAAGAGAATTAGGTGCCATTTATATTAAAAATACTTATACACCCTTAACATCATATAATAACAAAATCATAAATTCATGGCAATTAAGTAATTTTATCAGGAAGGAAATTTCATTTCTCCTCTATTTTAGCAAAGTGTCCAAACAATAGAAATGCTATTTTTGGGCATATGGAATTGTAGAATTTTTTAAATCAACTATCCCTTTGATTGGTTAATAAGTTTCTTCTCAAATGTTTAATTCTGGAGTTTCTTCTCAAATGTTGCATCATATGTACTTTTAGAGTTTGATGATTTGGGTCCAGTTATGGCTGTTGATAGAGGAAATGGATTTGCCTTGTTGAGTATCTGTATATGTAATTGAGAAGATTCTCAAATGCATTGATTCATTTTGTTCTGCTCAGGATAATATAATTTGCTTAACTTTAAGAAATTAGATCCTAACCAATTCATTATTTTCATTAGCTGAAGTTACTTCCTTTTACTTTCTACTGATGTGCTATTCAAGCCCCTGTAGGAGAATTGGCAATGACCAAAAATGTGGAATTCAAGTTTCAGGTGTTATAATCTACCCATAGGATTTGAACCAACTATGTTAGAATTTCTCTGTAAGATTCAAACCAATGACCTAAGGAGTATGATGGTTGCCACCAACGACAACTCGTGTATTAAACTAAGCCCACCTACAAACTAACTACAACCCTTGTAATAACTCAAACCCATCAACTAGGCAACTACAACCCTAATAATAGGGCACCATACAAACTCTTTTAGTAGCTAAAACTTGGAGTTTTATTTTTCCACTGCAGTCAAATGTGACCTAAGAATGATAGTTGTTGACAACTGTGTAGAAAGAGATGATTCTCATTGATTTCAATTAATCTGTACATGTGTATATATATACAATTGATTCCTATAATTGTGTTCTACTAATTAGTAAGAAATCCTAAATAAGAAATCCTAAATAGGAATACAGAATACAAAATATACAGAGAAATAATATAGTGATTGACTTTCCATAACATAGTGATTGACTTTCCATAACACTCCCCCTCAAGTTGGAGCATAGATGTTAATCATGCCCAACTTGTTACAAATGTAGTCAATCCTAGCTCCATTCAGAGCTTTTGTGAAAATATCTCCTAACTGCTCTATAATTTTGATGTGTCTTGTTGAGATGATCTGTTGTTGAATCTTTTCACGAATAAAGTGACAATCAATCTCAATATGTTTGGTCCGCTCATGAAACACCGGATTAGAAGCAATATGAAGAGCAGCTTGATTATCACACTACAATTTCGCAGGCAGGGAGGTCTTAAAACCTGTCTCATCTAGTAATTGAAGTATCCACATTACCTCACATACTGATTATGCCATGGCTCTGTATTCAGATTCAGCACTAGATCGAGAAACTACACTCTGCTTCTTGCTTCTCTAAGACACCAAATTTCCTCCAATAAAAACTCAATATCCAGTAGTTGACCTCCTGTCAACCTTAGATCCAGCCCAGTCGGCATCTGAAAAACATTCAATATTCAAATGCCCATGATTACCATATAGCAAACCTCTTCCTGGAGCGCCCTTCAGATAACACAAGATTTGTTCCAAGGATTCCCAATGAGCAACAGTTGGGGAAGACATAAACTGACTTACCACACTAACGGCATAAGCAATGTTAGGACGAGTGACTGTAAGGTAGTTCAATTTTCCTACCAATTTCCTGTATCTCTCTGGATCTTCAAACAACTCACTATCCCCTGCTAACAATTGTAAAGTTGGAGTCATTGGTGCGCTACAAGGCTTAGCACCTAATTTTCCTATCTCTGTCAATAGATCGAGGACATATTTTCTTTGAGATAAGAAAATACCCTTCTTACTTCTCATAACTTCGATACCCAAGAAATATTTTAACAATCCCAAGTCTTTGGTCTGAAACTGAGTTTGGAGGAAGGTTTTAAGAGATGAAATACCTGCAGAGTCACTCCCAGTGATGACAATGTCATCCACATAGATTACCAAGAGAATTAGACCAGTCTCAGATTGCCTATAAAATACTGAGTGATCACACTTACTATTTTGCATACCAAATTCCTGTACTACTTCACTGAATCTCCCAAACCATGCCCTAGGACTTTGTTTCAAGCCATAAAGAGACTTCCGAAGCCTACAAACTTTACCCAACTCCCCCTGAGCAACAAACCCAGGTGGTTGCTCCATATACACCTCCTCCTGAAGATCACCATGAAAGAAAGCATTCTTGATATCCAATTGATGCAGGGGCCAATTATATGTAGCTGCTAAAGAGATAAACAAGCGAATAGAAGTAAGTTTAGCTACAGGAGAAAAAGTATCAGAGTAATCAACCCCATATGTCTGAGCATATCCTTTTGCTACAAGGCGTGCTTTTAACCTAGCCACAGAACCATCAGGATTTACCGTTACTGTATATATCCATTTGCAACCAATAGCTTTCTTACCAGTGGGCAAAGGCAATAGTTCCCATGTACCATTAGCATCTAAAGCCTCCATTTCCTTTTTCATAGCATCACACCAGCCAGGATGAGACAGTACCTCATCAATAGTATTAGGGATAGGAACAGAGTCTAAAGAAGTAACAAAACATCGAGAACAAGAAGACAATTGATTATAAGAAACAAAAGAAGAGATAGGGTAAGTACATGAACGTTTACCTTTACGAAGAGCAATGGGTAAGTCTAGATCAAAATCATGATCAGTATGAGGTACAGGATCTCCCAACAAAGTAGCTGGTGGAGGATCTGAGTCAGGAATCTCCAATCTCCTGGAATAAACATGAACAACGGGAGGTCGAGTAGGTCTAGAGACAGAAGGAACAGGCTGTGGGAGAGGACTAGACATTGGTTGGACAGTATATATTAAGAGATCATCCTCCTCCCCCTGACTCTCATACACAGATGATGGAGGAAAAAATGGAGTTGACTCAAAAAATGTGACATCTGCAGAAACAAGATAACGATTAAGAGTAGGAGAGAAACAACGGTATCCTTTTTGGAGCCGGGAGTACCCAAGGAAGACATATTTGAGAGATTTTGGATCCAATTTAGTAACCTGTGGACGAACATCACGCACAAAACAGGTACAACAAAAAATACGGGGTTCAATAGGGAACAAAGATTTTGTAGGAAACAAAGTAGTATAAGGAATATCCCCATTAAGGACAGAAGACGGCATACGATTGATAAAAAAACATGCCGTAGAAACTGCATCCGCCCAAAAGTGTTTAGGTACTTTCATCTGAAAAAGAAGAGCACGAGTTACCTCAAGAAGATGACGATTTTTTCTTTCGGCCACTCCATCTTGGGATGGGGTATCCACACAGGAAGACTGATGAAGAATGTCATTTTGTGTCATATAAGGCTGAAATTGTGCTGAAAAGTATTCTTTGGCATTGTCACTTCTTAATATGCGCACAGAAATATTAAATTGAGTTTTGATTTCATTACAAATGGCACAAAAGATAGAAAACAACTCAGAACGATTCTTCATTAAATATAACCAGGTAACACGAGAGTCATCATCAACAAAAATAACAAAATAACGAAATCCAGTTTTAGATGTAACAGAACAAGGACCCCAAACATCAGAATGAACTAACTCAAAAGGAGATGAAGCCCGTTTATTGACTCTAGACACAGAAGGCAAACGATGATGTTTTGTAAACTGACACGACTCACATTCTAGTACTGATAGAGACTGAAATTGAGGACACAGCTTCTTCATGGTAGACAAAGAAGGATGACCCAATCTACAATGAGCTTCAAGAGGTGTTAAGGTACTGGAGCAAACAAGCGACCGCGGTACATGATTTTCCAGAATGTAGAGACCACCTGACTCGCGTCCTCTACCAATAATCTGTTTAGTCGTAAGATCCTGAAACAAACACTGGTCAGGAAAAAAGGAAACAGAACAATTTAAGGTACGAGTAAGTTTACTAACAGAAAGTAGATTAAAAGAGAATTTTGGTAGACACAAAACAAAAGACAAAGAAATTGACGAAGTCGGGTTCGCAGTTCCAGAACCCATGACACAAGAAGTAGAACCATCAGCTAAAGTAACAGTAGAGGAAGTGAGATTAGACTGAAAAGCAGATAGAAGACTAGAATTACCTTTCATGTGATCTGTCGCACCAGAATCAATAACCCATTTGGATGAAGAAGACACAAGGCATGTAGTGGATTTACCTGACTCAGCGATCGCAGTTACAAGGGAACTGGTAGGCTTTAGAGATGCCTGATACTGGGAAAATTGTGCAAAATCCTCTGCAGATACCAAAATAGTTTTCTTAGAGGAAAATACTGTAGAATTCTCTGCTGCCATATTTGCCATCTGTGATCGCTGATTTTTTCTCTGAAGTTGCGGACAATTATATTTTGTATGGCCAGGCTCATGGCAATAATAACAAATGACTCCTCTTGAGTCCTGATTAGAACTAGCCTCTCCATTACGCTGATTACTTCTGTTGCCTGTAATTCCTCCTCTACTTCCTCTTCTACTTCCTCTTCTATTACCCTGTTGTCCATTTGGATTACGGCTAATAAGAGCACTACTGGTAGGCTGTGAAGATTGAGTACTCTCTGTACGAAGGACCCGTGTGAACGTTTCATATAAAGAGGAAATCTCAGAACTGGAGAGGATCTGAGATTTAGCAGTCTCATACTTTGAAGGAAGGCCTGCAAGAAAACTCATAACAGCCAGTTGCTCCCGTTGGGCTTGCTGAACTTTCACATCAGGACTAAAAGGCAACAATACATTAAGTTCTTCATATACCCATTTAAAATCCATAAAATAAGTCGTGAGAGACTTATCCTTTTTCTCAGCACGGTAGAATGCCTTACAAACATCATAAATACGGGAGATATTCCCTTTACCAGAATACAGAAAATCTAAGTAATCCATCAATTCCTTAACAAATTCACAGTGATTAATTAAACTAATTACCTCACTATGAATCGAGTTCCGAAGCTGCAAAAACAACCGAGCATCCTCCCTTAGCCAAGTTTGTCGTGTATCATCAGTGGGTGGATCTTTAGTAAGGTGATCATCCTTATCAATGCAACGCAAATACTCCAGGTAATTCGAACCATTAAGTTTGTGTTCCGTGATCTTAGTCATCACCGGAATCACATCAGAAATAACATTCTTATTGTATGCCATTTGTTGAGACAAAGAAAACTAACCGAAACGCTAATCCAAAGTGCTTATAACAGCAAAATAACCCAAAATCACAAATCAAGCAAATACCAAAATAGGATCTGAGAGCCAAACCTCAGAAGTCCTTTAATGGTTATCTTGGATCGGCAACAAAGACACGGTGGTGGAATGAGGGGGTTGAGACGACGCCGGCGATGTTGATCGGGATTGAAACGGCCGATCGGCGGCCAAGGTCTCTCCTGAGCTGGGTAGTGAGAACAAATAGTCACCCTAGATTGATGACCTGCTCTGATACTATGTAGAAAGAGATGATTCTCATTGATTTCAATTAATCTGTACATGGGTATATATATACAATTGATTCCTATAATTGTGTTCTACTAATTAGGAAGAAATCCTAAATAGGAATACAGAATACAAAATATACAGAGAAATAATATAGTGATTGACTTTCCATAACATAGTGATTGACTTTCCATAACAAACTGCAACCTTTGTAATAGCCAAGGCCCACAACTCCATTACCAACAGCAAGAGCCTTGCAATAGCCCAAGTCCACCTGACTGCAACCCTAATAATAGCCAAATCCCAATTGGCCTAGATAAATTTAAAAGTTAAAGCCAATATACATGATTTAAAATAGCTAGTCCAAGCTATTAGAGTAGCTATATTTTTGGGGTATTTTATTCTTTACTTCTGCTCTTTCCTCCAAAATGGTATTATATGCTGGGGTATTATGACTAATGCGTCTTTTGTAGGGTACTCAAATTGTGCATCCAAATTCCAAAATCAAACTGGTCAAACTGGTTATCTGGTCAAACGGTTGACAGCTCAATCTTTTTCTTTTTTTTTTTTTTAATAATCTGGGTGAAATCAAATTAATTCTTTTGTTTGATTTTCGTTAATTCAATTTTAAGTCCAAATATTGTCAAGTAAGCCTAACTAATTTTTTTTTATTTTTTATATCTTGCTTAATAAATAATTAGAGTTTACCTAAAATAAAAACTATAAATGCAAGCAGTCACTGATGAATTTGAAACAGCATGGCTCTTAAAAAAAAATGGGGAGACAAAAGTAGAATAGAGTTCTGAATAAAATTTATATAACGTAAATAAACTGTAAAGTTAAAAATATATAGAATAAGACTTTTACCAGTTAATTGAACTAAATCAGAACTGAACTGATTTTGTACATTTATTCAATAGAGTTTAGTTCAGTTCAGTTCAATATGGTTTTCAAATGACAAAACTGAAATTGATTTTTTTTTTTAAATAAAAAAGCAGTTCCGTTAACCACTTCTTTGTTTTTGTTGTTGTTGTTTTTTTAAATTATTATTTCAAATATGTGGTTTGATTTTTTCTATCTTCTTTTTTCACCCCTAGTTATTTGGTGTCAATGTTATTGAGGCGAAAGATGACACTAAGGCGAGAGGTTGCTTCTTTTAATATGTGTTTAGATGCATCATTTCTTTTCTTTTGGTTTTCCTTCCTTGAATTTTCTTTGTGGCCCAATTATATCATAATGATGCCTTTATTGGTTTATGTCGGACTGTCGAAAATGCTGTGCATTAGGTTTTTTCTTTTAATACGTGTTTTAAATTCTAATTTATGATTTTAGGTGGTTGTGGTGCTTGTACTGTTTTGCTCTCCAAGTACGATCCATTGCTTGACCAAGTTGAGGATTTTACAGCGAGTTCATGTCTCACACTTCTTTGCAGTATAAATGGATGTTCAATTACAACAACTGAAGGCCTGGGTAATAGCAAAGTTGGGTTCCATTCAATTCACAAAAGGTTCTCTGGATTCCATGCTTCTCAATGTGGCTTTTGTACTCCTGGAATGTGCATGTCCCTATTCGGGGCCCTTGTTAGTGCTGAAAAGACTGATCGACCTGAACCCTCTCCAGGATATTCCAAGCTGACAGTCACTGAAGCTGAAAAAGCTATTGCAGGAAATCTTTGTCGCTGTACCGGATATCGACCCATTGCTGATGCATGCAAAAGTTTTGCGTCTGATGTCGATATGGAGGATTTGGGATTTAATTCTTTCTGGAAAAAGGGGGAGAGACAGGAAGCAAATATAAGTGGGTTACCTTTGTACAATCATAATCATGAGATTTGCACTTTCCCTGCATTTTTGAAAAGGGAAGTCAAAGCTTCTATGCTTATAGATTCTAAAAGATGTTCTTGGCACCAACCTTCTAGTTTTTTGGAGCTTCAAAGCTTATTAAAATGCTATGATGCCAACAATGGAGTCCGGATGAAACTGGTGGTTGGTAACACGGGCATGGGTTATTATAAGGAAGTAGAACACTATGACAGATACATTGATCTCAGTTATATTCCTGAACTCTCAATGATTAGGAGGGATCACACTGGGATTGAAATTGGGGCAGCTGTTACTATTTCCAAGGCTATTGAAGCTTTGAGGGAAGAAAACAAAGATGAATTTATATCTGCAAGTGAGCTGGTGTTCAAAAAAATTGCAGACCATATGGAGAAAATCGCTGCCAAATTTATTAGAAATATTGGCAGTATTGGGGGAAATTTGGTGATGGCACAAGGAAAACATTTTCCTTCAGATATCGCCACAATACTTCTTGCAGCCGGTTCATTTGTTCATATAATAACTGGTTCCATTCATGAAAAGCTTACCTTGGAGGAGTTTTTGGAAAGGCCTCCCTTGGATTCCAAAAGTGTACTCATAAGTGTTAGAATCCCAAATTGTGAATCAATTGAGGCTGTGTATCTTGAAACAGATAGTGAGCTGTTATTTGAAACCTATCGAGCTGCACCACGGCCCCTTGGAAATGCTTTGCCTTATCTGAATGCTGCTTTCTTGGCTGAAGTTTCCTGCTCAAAATCATCTAGTGGAATTATGATGAATAGCTGTCAGTTGGCTTTTGGTGCTTTTGGAACCAAACATGCTATTAGAGCTAGGAAAGTTGAGGAATTTTTAACAGGAAAATTGTTAACCAATGTTGTTCTATATGAAGCTATTAAATTAGTTAAAGCTGCTGTGGTACCTGAGGATGGAACTTCAAATCCTGCATATAGGTCAAGCATGGCTGTTGGTTTTCTTTTTGATTTTCTCAGCCAGTTAGCAGGTGGCAGTTCTTATGGTTGGCTAAAAGGAATCAAGGGATATAATGGTATTTCAATGTTGGAGGATTTCAAATCAGAGAAGTATGGCAATCTGGATCATGTTAAATACACCACTATGCTGTCATCATCCAAACAGGAGATCCAATTAAACAAAAAGAATTGTCCCATTGGCGAGCCAATTACCAAATCTGGATCTACCCTTCAAGCTTCAGGTTAGTTCTAAAATTATTGATTTTCAGTATATCAAGTCATCATTATGAGTTGCTATGTTTATGAAATTTAGTAATTTACATTTATTTCACTCAAAGGGGATGAGAAACAATTCTCAATATTTGTATTAGTTCGTAAAATCATTTCTCACAATGTCAATAATAAAAGTCTACCAAAATACATAGAAGACGTAGTTATTTGTAGTGGAATTGTTAATATTACTAATAATAGGATTTGGAATCTCAAATTAAGAAAAATACTAAACAAATACTAATTAGTAATCCCAAACCAACTCAAACTTCCTGAATTTCTTCCTGAATTGGCAGTCGTAAAATCTCCAGAAGACAATCTTGCATCAAGTACCATACTTATTATTGGCGGTAATATGGTCTCTTTCTCTAAGTGTGATTGTGTTCTAGCATGCAACCAAACAATTTAAATTTGTACAAGTTGTCCTTTAGAAGTAAATTGGACAACTTAATCCCAAGTGGTCTTTGTTCATAGCTAAGTTGTGTTGGTTTGATGTACATGTACCTCAATTTGAGATATTTTGTTGATTCATAGTGAAGCAACTGACTTACTCATATAACAACATGTGTAGGTGAGGCTGTTTATGTGGATGACATTCCATCCCCCGGAAATTGTCTGTATGGAGCATTCATTTATAGCACAAAGCCTTTTGCTAGGGTAAAGGGTATAGAATTTAATTCTAAATCACTCCCAGATGGTGTAACTGCACTTATTTCTTTCAAGGATATTCCAAAAGGTGGGCAGAACATTGGTTCAGTGTTTTCTTTTGGTCCTGAACAATTGTTTGCTGAGGAGCTTACTCAGTATGCTGGAGAACCAGTTGCATTCGTGGTAACATCCTCATCCATTACTGGTGTTTAGCAATATCCACCACATTTCTATTGGATATATTGTTGTTACCATGGGCATTATGCAAATTTGCATTTGATTGGATCATGGTGTCTATTTTGCCTAATCTAATCTGTCAAATGATTTTCTTAAATAGCTTGCGGATACACAGAAACATGCAGATATAGCAGCAAAGCTTGCGGTGGTAGATTATGACCTGGAAAATCTAGAACCGCCCATTTTAACTGTAGAAGAGGCTATCGAGAGGTCTAGCCTTTTCGAGATACCCCCTATGATCTATCCCAAACAAGTTGGTGATTTCTCTAAGGGAATGGCTGATGCTGATCACAAGATTCTCTCTACTGAGGTATTTTTTTATTCCCTCTTGCCCCTCCCCCTCCTTCCCTCAAGAAGGCCTAAGAAAAGAATCCTCTCATTTTGAAGGCACAACTATGAGCCTAAAATTGCGCAATTAATTACTTTCTAGTATTTTTCAGTACTGGGAATTATACTCATTGCCTACTTTCTACTGAATTATGCCATTCAGATAAAACTTGGGTCACAATATTTTTTCTATATGGAGAATCAGACTGCTCTTGCTGTTCCTGATGAGGACAACTGCATGGTGGTTCACAGTTCAATTCAATGTCCTGAGTATGCACAGGTTGTGATTGCAAAATGTCTTGGTGTTCCTGAACACAATGTGCGTGTGCTTACAAGAAGGGTTGGAGGAGGTTTTGGTGGAAAGGCCATGAAATCCATGCCGGTGAGTATCTTTTCATACACTTCTCCATATTTCAACATTTTGATTACGTTCTTTATTATAAAAGAAGTATACAATCACTTAATGTAAATTTGACAATAGTGGAATTGTGTGTAAATCATCTTTCCAAAGACCTGTATAAGTGGAACTATCACTGGAATTTAGCTTTCTGTTTTTGTTACTAGTCTTGCCAAAATTTGTGGTCTTAAATTAAACATTTTGAAATGCTTTAAAGTTAAATTCAAGTTTTCTGTGGATAGATCTACTTACTTCCTGCACAAGCTTTGAGCTCTTTCCAGGCACTGGTGTTGCTATAGAGGGTTATATGAAGTGGCCTGGCCCCCCATATTCTTTTTCCAGCCAAAATATTTTTTTAATGCTGATATTAAACAGCATGCGGTGCTTGCTTTGACACTGGAAGAAAAGACTGCCTCACTTGCTTTAACATAATTGGAATGCTTGATAAATGTTCAGCCAATTTAAAATTCACGTGTATATTATCTTCATGGGGAGGGCAATAAATATGATGTGAGTTGGCTGAAAGTTGATTGTATAAAATAGCTGATGTTAAAGTTGTTTACACTTGATGTAATGTGGACATGACTCTGTAAAAACTTGTAAGGCATCTGTCATGTAGTTGTTTTGCATGGTCCTGGGACGAAATTTTAGTGCCATCAATGTTAGACTCCTTGATTGGGTTAATACATACCCTATCCCCTCTTCTTCATAAAAGAAAATTAGAGGTGAAAAATGAAAACCTATACGTTAACATTTGAACCCAATTATTATGCTATCCTGGAGCGACTTTCATAAAAAATCATCTCCTTTGTTGTAATGTATCACAGTAGGGAACAGTGCACAAAAATATTATGCATCATATTATAATTGATGTGTGCTTTCTGCATTATTTAATGAGTGATGTTCTAGTTCCACCTAGCTTTAATATTTGTTGCAAATACTAACTATAGAATATGATGTTTTAGGTTGCTACGGCATGTGCACTTGCAGCACACAAGTATCAGCGCCCTGTTAGGATATACATGAACCGTAAGACTGATATGATAATGGCAGGTGGAAGGCATCCTATGAAGATAACTTACAGCGTAGGATTCAAATCTGATGGGAAAATTACTGCCTTGCATCTTGATATATTAATTAATGCTGGCATATCTCCTGACATGAGTCCATTGATGCCAGAAGCCATTGTGGGTGCACTTAAAAAGTATGATTGGGGTGCTTTGTCTTTTGATATAAAGTTATGCAAAACAAACCTTTCAAGCAAATCAGCAATGCGGGGGCCTGGAGACCTGCAAGGATCATATATTGCAGAAGCCGTAATTGAACAAGTAGCCTCTTTTCTTTCCATGGATGCAGATTCTGTGAGAGCCATAAATTTTCACACATATAATAGCCTTAAGTTATTCTATGATGGTAGTGCAGGTGATCCTCTAGAATATACTTTAACTTCAATATGGGATAAGCTAGCCACATCTGCAAGCTTTAGCCAAAGGACTGAAATGATAAAAGAGTTCAATAGGTATAATATTTGGAAGAAAAGAGGTATTTCTCGAATACCTTGTGTGTATGATGTGTCAATGAGACCAACTCCTGGAAAAGTAAGCATTCTAAACGATGGGTCTATTGTTGTTGAAGTTGGAGGAATAGAACTGGGTCAGGGGCTTTGGACAAAGGTAAAACAGATGACTGCATTTACTCTCAGTTCAATCAATTGTGATGGAGATGCAGACTTCTTGGATAAAATACGAGTCATACAAGCTGATACTTTGAGTTTAATTCAAGGAGGAATCACTGGTGGGAGCACCACATCGGAGTCAAGCTGTGAAGCAGTCAGACTTTGCTGTGAAGTACTGGTTGAGAGATTGATGCCTCTAAAGGAAAGGCTGCAGACGCAAACAGATTCAATAAGATGGGAGATGCTTGTTCAAAAGGTAGCTATCTGTGTTTTTGGAACATTCTACTGATCATCTTTTTCTTTACTTTCCCATTTTTCTGAAATCTCAGTCACTTGAAAATGTCATCCACTGCATATTGCTTTCAACCATTAATGTACCTTATCATTCCATCCCTTTATTGATTTTTTGGATTTGTTAATTTTTAAGTTTGAATAGTGGCTTTTGAAAGAAGAATGGTTTTTTGTAGACTGATTGTTATGGAGAGAGGGTACTGGATTTGATTTTCATTATATTTTGTTGTTAGATATGGAAGATTTTTGCCATCTCACTTTTGCACTCAACATAATGCAGGCATATTTGGAAGCTGTGAACTTATCAGTGAATTCTTTCTTCATTCCTAACTTTGCTTCAAAACACTACTTAAACTATGGTGCTGCAGTGAGTGAGGCAAGTTTTTATTCAATGCTTTCTTCTTGTTCTTTCTGTGGTACTGCAGTGAATGACTGCCTCACTGGCAACTGTAATACTTGTGTCTGTTTGGGTACTTTTTATAATTTTTTTTATTGTTTTTAGATAAATATATGAATTTTACTTTAAATGGTAGAAGATAAAGGCAATTACATTTACAAATTAACTTTTTTACTTTTATGGTGCATATATTTTTCTCTTTTTAAATTTGCTTTTTGTTATCTAACTAAACATTACCTTTTGCTTTTTGGTTTTGAAATGTGGCAAAAAGCAAAAAAAGCAAGCTTGCATGTTCAAACCTTCATCATGATATATGTTATTGATGATGATTTGATTAAATCCAGTACTGTTAACAATTTTCAGAGCTAATCATTTTGCACTTGATATGAAACTCTGGTGAGACAGGTGGAAGTAGACCTTCTGACAGGGCAAACAACTATTTTGAGATCAGATATTTTATATGATTGTGGACAATCTCTCAACCCTGCTGTGGATTTAGGACAGGTTAGCTCTTCCCTTAAGTGTAATTTCCTAAACTGCAGCCTTTTTCAAATGTAGTTAGATTTTGTTGTGTTTAAAATTCATCTCTCTTTGTCAAATTGAGGGGCACAATGCTCTCTATGGCATTAATGGACTTAACATGGGAGGGAGTCTATGTGTGGTAGCTTCATGGTATTTTTTATTGAGAAGCAGGACTTTGTGTTTGCAGATTGAAGGAGCTTTTGTCCAAGGAATTGGTTTTTTCATGCTTGAAGAATATACAACAAACTCAGATGGATTAGTAGACACAGAAGGCACGTGGACGTACAAGATCCCTACAATTGACACCATACCAAAGCAGTTCAATGTCGCATTACTTAACAGTAGACTTAACCCAAAACGTGTTCTTTCTTCCAAAGGTAGATCTTTAGTCTATGATAATTTCTCCATGCATGCAAAACTGAAATTTTTCCTCATCATCAAGTGTTCAATATTTTTTTGAAGCCTGTTGGATGCACATCTATCAATTTTCATTTGTGAATTCCTGATCTGATTACTCAGAAAAGAAGCAAGAGGGATAATTGTTTATTGACAATAAGGATAAAAGATTGAGTAGAATTGCTAGATTTTATCTTCGCTTATCATTATCGAATATAATTAAGAGGCAAATAAATGTACGCCTCCACTCATTATCTAACTTATGCTGTGATGTGAGCTTGATTACAGATGAACCAAATGACATTATTTTTAAAAGGAACTATTGTGATGAATAACAAAATGAGCATATGGCACAGCATGCTATCTGCATGAAACTGATATTTTTGTGCTTAAGTGAGTTCGTGTAATCATTTGCAACATAAAATTAGCCGGCAGATTTTTTTTTCTTTTTCAGTTGTCCCATTCCAAGAGAAGGGAAAATAAAAATATAAGAATACATTTTCTGAAAGGTCTCTAAAATATTTTACAGATTACAGTATCACATTTTATTGTCAAGCCCCATTTTGGAGATCTTCCAGAAAAATGGTATTGTGAATTATTGTTATAATAGCAGGCTACAAAATGCTTTAATGAGTGGCAAGTGATGCTTAAAAATGATATGTGTTTGAGTTACTGCTAAAATCTGAATTACGCTTGGAATAGATCTGGATAGAAAATCATCTTAGACTATAAATTCTAGTCCTATTTGCATTTGGGTATTTACAGTAATTCAACGAATCAATGCTTATATGACTCCAAAGTATGAGTTGGTGTGTCGATTTTTGAAAGATATTAGTTGTTGAATCATATCTGCTTTTGTGCAGCATCTGGTGAGCCACCACTGCTCCTAGCAGCCTCAGTCCACTGTGCTACAAAAGCTGCTATTAGAGAAGCAAGAAAACAGCTTCATTCATGGGGCTGCTTAGATGGCTCTAATTCAACATTCCAGGTGGGGGTTCCTGCCACCATGCCTATTGTGAAGGAGCTTTGTGGGCTGGACGTTGTGGAGAGGTACTTGCAGTGTAAATTGGGCAGCAATTAAATACTTTATTAATGGATGAAGAGACAATGTTTGTATATGCAAAAATCGTACTGGTAAGTTGGCCAGACCAGCTTCTAGTTTACTTAAATATTTGAGTTGTGGATTAAGAAAATTTTATGGAAAAGTTTTTACGGTTTATTGTTGATTCGAAATCTTTTATCTTTTTATATGATTATGGTGTATTATTAATTTTTGAAATAGATTTAGGACTTGGCTGTAATATTTTTAAAGATTTAGGATTGAAATGAAAAAGAAATAAAGTATTTTTATTGTTTGACTATGGAATGAGTAATTTAAAAAATTGTATTATTACATTTATAAAAAAAAAAAAAGGAAAAATGAAAAATTCTTAGAACCGTAAATGTAATTACTCCGTTAAATTTCAACTTGTCAGTCATTATTTATTTCATGTCATTTATTTTTTTCTTTTCTTTTGGGATTTCATAAAAAGATTTAATCTAATTATATTTATATTTATACCATTTTTTTATGATGTGTTGGAGATTAGGGAATAAGTTGGGTCTAGATTGCGGAATTATTTTTTCATTTTCTACCTTATTTTAAATTTATCTCTGTATTAGATTTCATAAATATAAAGTTTTAAATTTGAATTTTAGAACCTATTTAATATTATTTTTATATTTTATTGTTGTTGTTTTAAAACTGTTGAATATAAAATTGCTTATGTGAAAACCAATTGACTTGTTTGGTTCATTTTGTGTTTTTGTTAAAATTGCTGTTTAAAATACTATTATGGAGAAAATGACAATATATATATATAGTCATTTATATGAAGAGTGGAATATTGATTTTATTTAAATTGTTCTTCATTCTTAAAATTAATTGTAATTATATTTTTATTATAGAAATTAATTTAAATTTTTATATAAATTTAAAATGTCTAATCATAGAATTCATATAAATTTAAAATTCTTAATTTACTTAAAATAAGAAATTAATGTATAAAAAAATAATATTAATTTATTAATTAATTATAATTATATTTTTATTATTAAAATTAATTTTAAAATTTATATAAATTTAAAATGTTTAATTTTAAAGTTTATATAAATTTAAAATTTTTAATTTACTTATACTTAACTTCAATTAAATATAAAATTTTATAAAAATAGTTAACTAAATTATGAAATTAATAAATTAAAAATAAAAATAAAAAATAAAAAAATATTATTTATCTATTTATTATTTATAAAAATTAAAAAAATATAAATATAACAACAAATAAATAATTCGTTTGCTAATTCATGTAAATTAGTCGCTAATACTAATTAGAGACAAATGTATGCATTATTAATAATTTTAACTATTCGTACCTCTAAACATTATTATCGCTAAAAGATTAGAGATAGATAATTTGTCGCTGAATCCTTAAAAACGCTAAATTTACAACATTTAATATTATTACTAATAATTTTTAGCGATAAAATATTTATTACTAAATACTTAAAATTTTATTTTTAATATTATAATAATTAATATAAATTAAAATTTTAATATTAATTTAATAATAATTCTAATTATACTAAAAATATATTATAATTCGAAATATAATAATTTCATAATTATAAACCTATAAGTATTATTAATTTATTAGAAAATTTTTAATTTATTTTAATAACATTAATAAGTAAAATAAATAAACATAATTAAATAAAAATTAGCGTTAACTACATATTAAAATTAAGAATTTAAATTTTTAATCAAATTCAAGTTGATGAACCACATTATTGGTAATAAATTTATATTTTATTATTATTTATTATTGATAAAATATAAATTTAATGAAACTTAAAATTTATTTTTATATATTAACAAATTTTATTTATTTCATTTTTAATAAGAATAAAAATAAATAATTTATATTCTAAAATTATTATTCAATATAATAAATTAAAAAATAATTTGTATTAAAAACTTTAATGAAATTCCTATAATTGCATTTCAATTTTGACTAATTTAAGTAAATATAATAAAATTAAACTAATTTAGTTAAATAGAATAAAACTAACACTAATTTTATAATTTTAATAAAATCAAATAAAATTTAAATAAAATTAAAAAGTGCTTTGAATTTTTTAATTAATTAGTCCTATTTTTAAATTAATTTTATTATTTCATCAATAAAATATTATAATTTATAAATATTAAAAATTTTAAAAAAGTTCAATTCATAAAAATTATTTAATCTTTATTTTGGATAATTAAATGTTTAAAATAAAATAAATTTTAATTTTATATTAAAATATAATAAAAAATCATAATATCAAATTTAAATACTTATTTATTTTAAATATTTATCCATTTATGTAAATTTTATATTATTATTTAATGGTAAAATGATTAAAAAAAATCAAAACCTTTATATATTTCTTCAATTTTAGTCAAACTTTTTAATTTTATCAATTTAATTTCAAATTTTGATATTAGATTTAATTTTAACAATTAATCTAATTGGATTACTTAATTGACAAAGGTAATTTAAATATTTACATGTATTATTAATATTAGCCAATTTTTTATCTTAATTTTAGCTATTATTCTGAAATTTATATAAAATATTATTTTAATTAATTTATCTGTCATTTTAAAAATTATAATTATATTTATTTTTATTATATTATTATTTCATACTTTATTTTTAAATATTTTTTTTTCTTTTTTTTACCTAAAATTTAAATAAAATGATAAAAAAAGATATGAATTAAAAGTAAAAATAGAAAGAAAGAGGGAAAAAAATTAAAAATTCAAATAATAATATTAAATATATTATTTATTTATTATTTTTTATCAACAAGAAATTTGTTAAAATTAATAAAAATCCTAAAATTATTGAATATATTAATAAAACTAAAAAGAGTAGATAAACTTAATAATAAATGATTATTTTTACCAGTATGAGTTAATTATTTTTAATTAAATTTATTATTAAAATTAAAAACATTTAGAAAGGTTTATGATTAATTGGCATAAAAGTTTTTTTTCTTCTTTTAACCTTATTTAATTATGTAAATATATAAGTATTTAGAGTTATATTAAATAATAAAATGAATATATGGTATATAATTATAATAATATATTTTTAAATTATATAATTTAACTTTTCATCAATGTATTTATCATATATATATATATATATATTTTTTTAAATTGAATTACTCAATTGACAAAGGCAATTTAAATATTTACATGTATTATTAATATTAGCCAATTTTTTATATTAATTTTAGCTATTATTCTTAAATTTATATAAAATATTATTTAAATAATTTATGTATCGTTTTAAAAATTATAATTATAATTACTTTTATTTCATTATTTTTTCATATTTTATTTTTAAATATTTTTTTTTCTTTTTTTTATCTTAAATTTAAAAAAAATGATAGAAAAGATATGAATTAAAAGTAAAAGTAGAAAGAAAGAGGGAAAGAAAATTAAAATTTTAGATAATAATATTACATATATTATTTATTTATTATTTTTATCAATATAAAATTTGTTAAAATTAATAAAAATATTAAAATTATTGAATATATTAATAAAACTGAAAAGAGTAGAGAAACTTGATAATAAATGAAAAATTTTAAATTATTTTTACCCATTGATAATTTAATTATTTTTAATTAAATTTATTATTAAAATTTAAAACATTTGGAAAGGTTTATGATTAATTGACATAAAAGTTTTTTTTTTTCTTTTAACTTTATTTAACTATGTAAATATATAAGTATTTAGAGTTATATTAAAGAATAAAATGAATATATGATATATAATTATAACAATGTATTTTTAAATTATATAATATAACTTTTCATCAATATATTTACCACATATATATATTTTTAAATACTTTAATTTTTTTAATTTTTAATTTTCTTTATATAGAATTATATATATATATATATATATTAATAAATAATAAAAATTCATTCAATCATTAACCTAACTTTTTATTTATAGTATTTTATTCTTTTTTAATAATTAATTAATAAATATAAAAATATGAATGGAAGAATTTATGAAATGTTTAAATGATTTTATAATTTTTTAATTTACAATAAATAATATTAACATATTAAAATCTTAGTTTTGTTATAATTCTTATTTAAAAAAAAATACTTATATAGATAAAAATTTTAACTCATAAATAATTTTATTAATAATAAATGATAATATGTAATTTAAAGGCTTAATATTATTATTTTTTTCAAATCTTATATTAAATTTTTTTTTTCAAATCTTCATAATTATAGCTAATTTTTTTTAAATAATTTTAGCATGGTTTTAAAAGTTTTTTTTTTTTAATTTATAGTTAAAATTGAGTTAAATCAGTTAACGTAGTGTAATTTTAATTGTTGATTTTTTTTCTTGTCATAATTTTAACTATAAATTTATTTTAATTTTCGCTGCTCACTAAAAATAATTCATGTCAAATCAATATATAAAACTAAAGATAGAAGTAAAAAAAGACATTTATGAAAATGTAATTATTATTCTAATATTTTTATTATTTAAATTTAATTATTACTTATTTATATTTTATTTGTTTGATTTTATTAGTAATTATATTGAAATAATAATTTTGATATTCTAATATATACAAAAAATAATAAAAAATTATATAAAAATAAATTAAATCAAGATTAATGGATAAAAATAACGTGCGCAGCATATTTAAAAAACTAGTTAAAAAAAATATCAATAACAATTAATAAATATATTTATAAAATATTTATTAAAATAATTCTCAATTTACTTAATTAAAAAGTATAATATAATTAATTTTTATGCCAAATTAAATTACAAGCAATTTAATTGCAAATAGCCAAATACTATCCACCAAACATGCTTCATTTGAAAATGATAAGCGATTCTCTATCATTTCTCCGATCTCTTGTAGTGTTAACAGTTATCATTTCTCAATTGAAGGAATTACTTAGCTACTATCTTCTCAACAACAATCATTTTATTTTTTCTTTTTCTTTCCTTTGCTTGCTTCTGCTTGTTCCTCTCTTTCCTTCAACGTAGCAAATGATGAATTGATTATTGTGGAGGAGAGATAACTTAGTTTTATATATATTAGTGTAAATGTAAATATATTAAATAATTAAGGGTATTTTTGTACTAATGTAAGAATTACAGTCCTGTCTCAAACCTGGTTCTCAAAAAAGCATGATTTATGCTACTTTTTTAAAACATTGGTTTCACGGGACTGAGACGTGGCTTCAAAATTTAACTGAACATGTAAACTACCTGCTTTTCCATTCAAACCAGCTTTTCTTAATGGAACCATAACCTCTTAGGAGATATTTGGTTCAATTGTTGAATTTAGACGACAGCTAGAAGATATTTAAACAATTGACTTACATGTGTAGTAAACATTGGCTAATAAATTATTTATCAGTTGTACGATTCTATCGACTCTATTTTTGAAGTTTTTTCAAATTATGAAATAATTAATTTGATTTTACTTTTTTATTTAGAATATATTAAACTTTTAAAATTTATTAATTACAAAATTGTTGTTTTTAAATTAATTTTTTATATTAATATATTTTTAAAAATTATAAAAAATAATAAACATAAAAATATTTTTAATCATAATAAAACAAGTTATATGATAGAAAATTATATATATATATATATATATATATATATATATATATATAGAGAGAGAGAGAGAGAGAGAGAGAGAGAGAGAGAGAGAGAGAGAGAGAGAGAGAGAGAGAGAGTATAAAAAAATTAATAATTATATTTATTTCAACAATAAAATAAATAACAGGGTTAATGGACAATTTTAGTCGAAACTTTACGTGAATTGTCAATTTTGACAAAAACTTTTTTTTCATCAAATTTGACCTATTTTTGCAAATTAGACTCAATTGTGGTTAGGGGAGAGAATTGCTTTTGGAGAGGCACATGTGGTACCCAAATCAGCAAAAAAATAATAATATTTAAATGTGGGATCCATAATAGTTAACCATGGTTAATTTTTTAAAAAAACGACTACGTTTTGGGCAAAACCAAAATGCAATTGTTCATTTTCTTTTTTTTAAATAGAGATCAAAATCTTCTTGTTCCTAGGGTTCTTGCACAGATGATAGCTAATTAAGTTTAGAGATGCTATGGCTTCTGTGATTAGGCATTGTAGAAATTCAAGACCCTTAACATATGCCAGCAATATAAAGGGAGAAATTTTAGTCAATTCAAATGGGAGTAGTAGTTGAATCCTTGCCAACATGATGTACCCACAATTCTCTATGTTTTTTTGATAAAAGGCAATCCACAAAGAAGATTTTGGAGATGTCCTAATTAAAAGATAAATGCATATAGTACAATTATCGTGAATTTTAGTCTAGTTTGAGCTGAAATTAATTAAATCTTCTTCTTTTGTTAATCGTAATCTTCTTACTCCTAGGATTCTTGCACAAGGGATAGTTAATTTAGTTTTGCGATCAAGCATGATAAAAATTCAAGACCCTCAACATTTACAAGCAATGTAAGGGAGAGATTTCAATTAATTCAAGTGGAAGTAGTAGCCAAAATCTTTGCCAACATGTTGTACATGCAATTCTCTATTTCTTCGACAAAAGGTAATCCTAGAAAAAGATTTTGGAGATATCTTAATTAGAAGGTAAATGCATGACAATGTAGTACAATTATAGTGATTTTTAGTCTAGTTTGAGCTAAAATTAATTGAATCTTCTTCTTTTGTTACCATAGGATGAGTCTAGTTGTGGATTTTTCTAATTGATTGACCCAGACGTGTTGTCTCATGAGAAGGTTGTATTTGGGGGAAAAGATGCAAATTAAGAGAGAATTTTATATGCAGTTGAAAAAATATTAGAGAGGGCAAAAATAACTAATAAACAGTTAGCAAAGACTAAACTTGAAAATCTGTTTATGCTTGAAGAATTGAGCAAGCTAAAGTTCTAGAAAAAAAAATATTGAAATGAAGTGAAAGTTCTATAAATTAGTTGTACTAATATTTAGAGGTTTTAAAAATTGAACGGTTGCATTTTGGTTTTACTCAAGATGCTTTCATTTTTTTTCAAGAAGTTAACCAAAGTACACTTATAGTTAACTACTGTGACCCCATATTTAAATATTATTATTTTTTGTTGACTTGCTGTCATATGTGCGTCTCTTGAAGCAATTCTCTCCCCTTATCACAATTAAGTCTAATTTACGAAAATAAGCCAAAATTGACAAAAAAAAAATTTGGCTAAAATTGATAATTCACGTAAAGTTTTAGCCAAACTTGACCATTAGACCTAAATAATATGATATATATTCTTATTAGTCATTTTATATATTTATATTAACAAATAAACATAATTTTACTAAATACTTAGATATATCAAGTACAATCAATTATCAACTCTTAGCTATTAGCAACCGATTAATCAAAGTTAATTATAAAAATAAAAATAAAAACGCATCGCTCACCCTTGCATTATTCATAAGGAATAACAAACAAACCACAAATTAATGCATTTTGTTTTTGTATTTTAACAAATTGTTAAACTCCGCCTAAGTAGTTTGTGCTTAGCCGGTCCCAAGCCCGGATAAAGGAGGAGGGTTGCGGTAGGTGACAACCAGCGTAAAAATTTCGTCACACCCTATGATATGGATTCAAATGATATAAACGTTGGGGCGTCCTCTACTAACGACGCGCTACATCGGAGCCCGGGTGTAGTGATAAATATGCAAGGGTGTAGGGCGTTCACCGAAAGCGACGCGCCATGCCGGCGCCCGGGTGTAGTGTTAAGTGAGCAAGGGTTCCCACATTATGGACGGGTGTGGGTAAAGAAGTTAGTCCATAGGACAGATAGTAGAACAAATAGTGGAACAAAACACAAGATAGACATAGAAAACAATAGAAGATATCATAGAAGGAGACCAATTAGGAAGGAGCAGGATAGGAGGAGGATCAGGGTTGGTACTTGGAATATTGGATCACTTACAGGAAAATTAATGGAGCTTGTGGATACCTTGGAAAGGAGAAGGGTGAATATTGCTTGCATTCAGGAGACTAAATGGGTAGGAGAGAAAAGTAAGGAAGTGGGTAATTCAGGGTACAAAATGTGGTTTACCGGAAAGGAGAGAAATAAGAACGGAGTGGGTATAATCATAGATAGAACATTGAAAGACGCAGTAATAGCTGTGAAAAGAGTAGGAGATAGAATTATACTAGTAAAGCTAGTACTAGAAGGAGAAACAATAAATATAGTTAGTGCTTATGCCCCACAAATAGGACTAGACAGTGAGAGTAAACAAAGGTTTTGGGAAGATATGGATGATTTAATGCAAAGCATACCGAATGAAGAGAATGTTTTCATTGGTGGAGATTTGAATGGACATGTAGGAAGTGAGAGGCAAGGTTATGAGAATGTTCATGGAGGTTTTGGTTTTGGCAGTCGAAATGAGGAGGGAAAAAGCATCCTGGATTTTGCTATGGCATACGACCTAATACTAGCAAATACCTACTTTATAAAAAGAGAGTCACATTTAGTGACTTTCAAAAGTGGGCAACATAGAAGCCAAATCGACTTTCTCTTAACCAGGAAGACAAATAGAGCTCTATGCAAGGATTGCAAGGTCATTCCAGGAGAGGCTTTAACAAGTCAACATAGGTTGGTGGTCTTGGATGTCAAGTTTAGGAACAATTCAAGTAAGGTCAGAAGAAATAGTGTAGCTCGAACAAAGTGGTGGGAGTTCAAAGGAGTAAAGCAAGTGAAGTTCAAAAATGAGCTTCTCGAGTCCGAAGTATGGAAGCTAGATATGGAGGCCAATGATATGTGGATACAGATGGCATCAAAGATTAGAGAAGTAGCTAGAAAAGTACTTGGAGAGTCTAAAGGACATGGACCACCGTCAAAAGAGAGATGGTGGTGGAATGAGGAAGTACAAAAGGCAGTGAAGAGAAAAAGGGAATGGTATAAGAAATTACCTAAATGTGATAATAATGAGGCATATGAACAGTACAAGATAGCAAATAAAGAGGCAAAAAAGGCAGTTAATCAAGCAAGAGCACAGGCCTTTGAAAAGTTATATGAGAAACTTGGAACTAAAGAAGGGGAGAAGGATATTTATAGATTAGCTAGGAGTAGAGAAAGGAAATGTCAAGATCTCAATCAAGTTAGGTGCATTAAGGATAAAGAAGGAAAAGTGTTGGCGAAAGATGAGGACATTAAAGAAAGATGGAGAAATTATTTTAATGATCTCTTTAATAATAGTCAAAATGGAAATAGCGTGAATATAGATTATAGAACAATAGAAAAGAATGTAAATTATACTAGAAGGATTAGATCTTTAGAAGTAAAGGAAGCACTTAAGAGAATGAAAGTGGGTAAAGCTTGTGGACCCGATGAAATACCAATTGAAGTGTGGAAGTATTTGGGAGATATGGGAGTGGCATGGTTAACTAAATTATTTAATAAGATTCTAAACTCAAAGAAAATGCCTGATGAATGGAGGAAGAGTATTTTAGTACCTATTTTTAAAAATAAGGGAGACATACAGAGTTGCTCAAACTATAGGGGGATTAAACTCATGAGCCATACTATGAAGTTGTGGGAGAGAGTTGTGGAGCATCAACTACGTCATGATACTTCTATCTCTCTCAATCAATTTGCTTTCATGCCCGGTCGTTCAACTATGGAAGCGATCTTTCTCATTAGAAGCTTGATGGAGAAATATAGAGATGGGAAGAAAGATCTACACATGGTTTTTATTGATTTGGAGAAGGCTTATGATAGTATTCCAAGAGAGGTCTTATGGAATGTGTTAGAACAAAAGAGGGTATCTATTAGGTACATACAAGTATTGAAAGATATGTATGAAGGAGCAACTACTATTGTGCGCACAGTGGGAGGGACACAAGAGATTTTCCGATCTCAATTGGATTACACCAAGGATCAGCCATAAGCCCTTACCTTTTTACATTAGTTTTAGATGAACTGACGAAACATATACAAGAGAGTATTCCTTGGTGCATGATGTTTGCGGATGATATTGTTCTGATAGATGAGACACAAGAAGGAGTCAATAGGAAGCTAGAACTTTGGAGAAGTACTCTAGAGTCAAAGGGTTTTAAGTTAAGTAGAATGAAGACAGAATACATGCATTGCAAGTTCAGTGAAGGCCAAACTGGTGATAGGGAAGGAGTTAGTTTGAATGGAGTGGTACTGTTCCAAAGTAATCACTTTAAATATCTAGGCTCAGTCCTTCAAGTAGATGGGGGATGTGAGGAGGATGTTAGTCATAGGATTAAAGCCGGATGGTTGAAGTGGAGACGTGCCACGGGAGTTTTATGTGATCGTAAGATTCCCAACAAATTAAAAGGAAAATTTTACCGTACAGCCATACGACCGGCTATGTTATATGGTAGTGAGTATTGGGCACTGAAAAAGTCGTATGCATCTAAGATAAGAGTTGCAGAGATGAGAATGTTAAGGTGGATGAGTGGCCATACTAGACTAGATAAAGTCCATAATGAAAGTATTAGAGAAAAGGTAGGAGTAGTGCCAATTGAAGATAAGTTGAGAGAAGGGAGATTGAGATGGTTTGATCATGTGAAGCGTAGACATACGGAGGCTCCAGTTAGACAAGTAGAGCACATTAGGTTAGAAGATAGAAAGAAAAAAAAGGGGTAGACCTAAATTGACTTGGAGGAGAGTAGTACAACATGACTTAGAAGCATTACACATTTCTGAGGATTTAACCCAAAATCGTTCAGAGTGGAAAAAGCGAATCCATATAGCCGACCCCAAATTTTTGGGATAAAGGCTTAGTTGAGTTGAGTTGAGTATTTTAACAAATTGTTACATGAATTAGAACAATGAAAACAATCTTGACAGTGTCCAATTGGACTATGTTAGTTAAAGAAAGGGTAAAAATTACAACAAAATCTCTTAAATTTAACAAAATTTACGAATTAATTTCTCGTATAATTTGGATAATAATTTGATTTTTAAATTTTATTTTCATTAATAATTTGATAAATCATTATATTTTATTTTTATTAATAAATTGATCTATAATCTGTAAATTTTAAAAATTAATTTATTAATAAAACAAAATATAAAAATTAAATAATTATAAGAAATAAAATTTGAAGACTATAAGTTATTAAACTAACATTAAAAATTAATACATTAATTTTGTTAAAAGTCAATAGGTTTTATTAGGCGCTCCAGGTGCACATGTTCCTTCTCTCACAATGATATGAAGCCGACATTATATAATTCATTAGATAATTGAATTTTTATGAGTATATGATTCACTAAAAACAAGTACACAGAAAGGATACTAATAATATTATAATTTATTAAGGTCATAGTTAATTTAATAAATGATTTATAAAAAGGCTAAAACACCCATAATTAAATTTTTATAAATAAAAATATATTTAAATTCAATTTATAATTGCTTTTTATATTAATACCTATACCCTATATTATCTCTTATTTATATCTTTACATGAAAGAATGAAACAAATATAATAAATTTCTCATTATTTAAGTTTTTCAAATTAATAATTTTCCCTTTTATGCAATTTCTCTCTTATTTTCTTAAAAAAAAGTAAAAAAAAGAAAAAAACTGCACATGATAATCTTTCAAATTAATATATGACGGCCAACGATTTCCAAAAAAATAAAATATTATTATTATTATTGTTTAATGAGCACTATTTTTTGCTATTTGTACTTGGAGTTTTTTTAATATCTAATTTTAATTATTTTTAATTGATTAAATTATATCTCAATCACTCTGCATTATGTTTTGAATTGGCTTTATTTATAATAAAATACATTTTACTTAATAAATTAACATTAAAAAATATATAAAAAAACTACGCTATAATAAATATAGAAATTTAGACGAAAATTTTCTATTTTCAATCCATATATAGATAACAATACATTAAAAATGGTGATTTTTGAAGATGCTGTAACAATTAATTATAAAAAAAGGGGTGTAAGATGCACCTATATGCTGTCATACGCTGGATTCAAAAATCCAATTAATTTGATAATGTGATATTAAATAAAAATTATAAATATTTTTAATTATTATAATGATTCCCACTTAAAAATAAAATTAAAATAGTTGGAGGAACTAGCGAATCAATTGCCTTCTAATCCGTTCCCCTTCCCCATTTATTCTTCCATTCCTTTAGTAGTCCTTCCCTCACTGGTAACTTTTCAAGGCAACCACTAACAGGGCAAGATAGACACCGATGATGGTCGATGACAGGAAAACAAGAGGGAGAGCTTGATCGATAATCATACCCATGAAGAATTGCCACCATTACCTTAGGGAAATATTAAAAATTAATATAAATTTAAATTTGCCATTTTTAATTATAAAAAATCTAAAATAATTATTTTCAGTAGCATCTAAAATATACCTTTTTTTTTTCAAAAAGCAATTTTTTAAATATCTATCCTCATCATCAAATGAGATTTTAATATTGTAAAAGTAATAAATTTTGCTTAGTCTTTTTTTAACATATATTCCACCTACATTTTATTAATAATATATTTATTATTAAGAATATACAATAAATATATTAGAAAATTAATAAATATACTACTCTTTAAAATGGAAGTAAATTATAGGTCAAATGTTATATAAAAAAAAAACTTTACCATTTTTATAATTATAGTCAATTTTTTTTTATCAATTTTAGCATAATTTGAAAGTTATATATTTATTATTTCCTTGTTAAAATTAAAAATTTGGAGGCGCTGATGTGGCTGTTAATGTGACAAAAATATTATTTTTTTAATATATTATTGATGAGATGACATGAACTTTTATATTCTTACTAACATAATAAAATATTACTATTTTATATGTTGTTACTGCTGTGACATAATTTTAATAATTAAAAAAATTCAAAACTTTTTTATTTTTATCGATTATAGCTAGTTTTATAAATTTATTTTATTTATAGCAAGTTAACTAATTTTTATCTAATTTGATCAAAATTAATATTTTATTATTTAATACAATTATAGAAAATGAATATTTATATTATTTAGTATAACAAAAAAAATCCCCTATTTCACTCTTTTTTTTTGGTATTTATAGAACTTATTTACGAAAATAGATAAATTTTGTTTACAAATTATTTATTATTTTATTTTAAATTATTTGTTATTTTATTTTAATAATTTAATATGTACTTTTTATTTTATATTTTCATTATAATTTTATTTTAAATATGTTGATTAATAGATTTTTTTTTATTATTTCTCGAAATTATTTAACATATACTGATAAGAGGATAACAAAACAGAAAAAAAAAAAAAAAGACATATGCCATGTAGCAATTTTTTAAATATCACTATCAAAATTTTTATATTTTAAATATAAAACATGCTCTGAAAATAAATTTTTAAATTTTATAAATAAGTTTTTAGTGAATAATTATTTAAATATATATATTAATATATTTTTTAAAATAATTTTTTTAATTTAACAGAAAATTTAATAAAAAAATAATTTTTAGTGATATATAATATAATGAGCAGAGTTTTATAATACATAGAATTGTAAACTTAAAAATTTTAAGATTCTTAAAAGGTTAAAAAAAATAAAAAATAATTATTATTTTATATGACATAAGATTTTAATAGTTGAAATTTAAAAATGTATAGATTAAAGTTGATATTTAATATAAAAGAGAAGAGATTTTTTTTATTTCTTTTATAAGCTTTTACATTAAAAATTAGTATAAAAATATTTTTTAAATGAATTATTTTTAAAACATTATAAACTATACTCCCATTAGAACTTTTTATTTGGCCCACTCAAATTCTAATCTATAGTCAAAATAAAATTAATATTTTGAATAAAACATTATAAATTATATTTCTAACCGAACTTTTTATTTAGCCCACTTAAATTCTAATTTATAGTTAACATAAAATTAATATTTTGAATCAAAATACTACAAATTTAAATAGATAAATAGTCTAATAAAATATAAAAATTTTTAAATTTATGGGGGAAATTTATTTTAAATAGATAGGGCCATATTAATTTTATTTTCATAAAGTTATGGGCCAATTTAATTTAAATATGTAAAATTATATTAATTTTTTTAACAATATTAAATTTTTTTAATAAACCTTTGGGTTAGTTGGGGTCATTTATATGAATCATTTTATGCGTTATGCCATTTAGATATGTTTGAAACTAATTCCGCACTAATATTTCAAAATTATAAATCTTTTGATACTATTTACCTCAATATTTCTCCCTTTTCCTTTTTATTCGTTTCAACCAATAACTTATTTTCATATTGAGATATTCAATACTTTACGTTGGATATCACTAAATCATCTTAATCAGATCTTTTTTTATTTTATCCTGAATGTGTGCTAGATGTACTATTTAGTAGATTTGGTCTTTTATAATTTTATTCATTATTATTGTGTTACGAGACATTTATCTTAATATTTGTATTTCTACTCATTCATCTTGTGGGTATGTTGTACCTTAGATGCTCAACATTCACTCTTATACAACGGAGCTGGTTTGGCCATAATTCTATAAAAGTTATTTTTCATTTTGTCAGGAATCCTACAATTGCATAGTATTCTCATCTCATTTCTCCTTTTCATCCATATGTTTTCATCTGGTGAGTATATTCTCATCTATTATCCTGTTATTAAGGATAGAACTTAAATACTTAAATTAGTTACATTTTGGTACCAAAATTTCATCCAATCAAACTTCACCTCTATTCCTTCTATGAGAGATATACTCCCGGTGCATATATTACATCTTACTTTTACTTGGTCTAAAATTTTATTCTCTAGAGTCCTTATCCTCACTCTAACTTTTGGTTAACTTTTTTATTGGTTTCATTCACTAAGATAATATCATGTGCAAATAATATTCACCACGAGGCATTATCAAGAATGTGATTAGTTAGTTCATTTATAACTAAGGTAAACAGGTATGGACTTAAAGTTGATTCTTTATGTCAACTCATTGTTGTGGAAAACATATATTTATCTCCTAAACTATTCTTACAATTGTAATTCAAAGCCTGCTTGCTTAAAATCCCCCTATAAAATTCAAATTGGAGAAACTTTGAAAAATTAACCACTCTAGAAAATTGAAATCGGAGAAGCTTTTGGAAATTAAGCACGACCCAAAATTGCTGGTTGGTTCGCCATCTTAATTATTTTCGTTTATAATCGCCGTATAAGATTCATACTTGATGTGGGATTCAAGGTCGGGGGAGTTACAATCTCCCCATATGATTAAAACAGGCAACCTAAGAATAACATTGCCACAGTCTAGAACACTTATAATATTCCAAGCCTATTAACTAAAATGCTTGCAGTAGGGCAAGCCCGTATACAATCCTGGCAATAAACAAGCACAATTTGCTAGAAATAACTTTGAGAAATTGGGCCTAAATCACATGGCTAAAATGGCTAGTCCAGATTACCTGTTTATTTGAGCTTTGAGCAAATTAAATATCTGTATGTTGTTATTTCTCACCAATCTGTGAATAAAGTGTTTGGATATTACCTGTGGGATTAAAGGCTGAAGTGTTGTTGATATTAGCTATTTCCACCCATTTCAGGTTGCCTCTTTTCTAATGCATCTAAAGCTTGAAACTTTGTTTTGAGCATTCTACAAAGCTTTAGGGTCATTTCTTTTGAGATGAAAGCAAAGGTTTTTGAGAGTTCATGATACTACAGTAACACAGGTATATTTGCATATATCTTAGATTTCGTTCATTGCCCTTCAAACCTTAGAATTTCTGTTTTGATTCTTTTGTTGTTCATATTTTTGTTGCAAACTTGAGGTGTTTACTGCTATGTTCTTTCTGTACATGAACCCATTTGCTCCTCTCCTTGAAAGATAGAAAAAAAAATTAAAAATAAAGAAAGAAAAGAACTATTAAGCTTTGTGGTGATGAAATCTTCATATTCTGCAAACTTTATATTTTGAATCCTTCATTTCTTTTCCCTTGGTACGCCTTCCGTGAGTTTTCTTGGTAGCCAAGCATAGGATCAACGAGGCCTTATTGCTTCATGTCAGAATAATTGAACTTGTTGAACTGTTGAACTATTAAGCTGTTTCTTAATGTGTTCAGCCTTCTAATTTATGAATTTCGGTGGTTGTGCTGCTTGTGTCGTGCTGCTTTAAAAGTACGTTCCAGTGCTGGGAAAAGTTGAGGATTTTACGGTAAGCTCATGTCTCACACTGCTTTGCAGTATAAATGGATGTTCAATTACAACAACTGAAGGCCTGGGTAATAGCAAAGATGGGTTCCACTCAATTCACCAAAGGTTCACTGGATTCCATGCTTCTCAATGTGGCTTTTGCACTCCTGGAATATGCATTTCCTTCTTTGTGGTCCTTGTTAATGCTGAAAGGATTGATCGCCCAAAGTTTTCTCCAGGATTTTCCAAGCTGACAGCCATTGAAGCTGAAAAGCTATTGCAGGAAATCTTTGTTGCTGTACTGGATATCGGCCCATCGCTGATGCATGCAAAAGTTTTGCAGCTGATGTCGATATGAAGGATTTGGGATTCAATTCTTTCTGGAAAAAGGGGGAGAAGCAGGAAGTAAAGATAAGTAGGTTACCTTCGTATGATCATAATAACAAGATATGCACTTTCCCTCAGTTTTAAAAAGGGAGCCAAATCTTCCTTGCTTTTCAATTCTGAAAGTTGCTCTTGGAACCAACCTTCTAGCTTGGAGGAACTTCAGAACTTATTAAAAACCACTGATGCCAACAATGGAGTCCGGGTGAAACTAGTGGTTGGTAACACATGTATGGGTTATCATAAGGAGCTAGAACACTATGACAAATACATTGATCTCAGATATATTCCTGAGCTGTCAATGATTGGAAGGGATCAGGGGGATTGAAATTGGGGCAACTGTGACTATTTCAAAAGTCATTGAAGGTTTGAAGGAGGAAAGTAAAGTTGAATTTATCTCAGAAAGTAGGATGGCGTTCAAAACACTTGCAAACCATAATGGAGAAAATTGCTACCAAATTTGTTAGAAATGCAGGCAGTATTGGGGGAAATTTGATGATGGCACAAAGGAAAAATTTTCCTTGAGATTTTGCCACAATACTTCTTGCAGTCAGTTCATTTGTTCATATAATAACTGGTACCACGCATGAAAGGCTTACCTTGGAGGATTTTTTGGAAAGGCCTCCCTTGGATTCTAAAAGTGTACTCATAAGTGTTAGAATCCCATATTGTGAATCAGTGAAGGACACATATCCTGAAAAAAATACTAAAGTTGTTATTTGAAACCTATCGAGCTGCACCGCGGCCCCTTGGTAATGCTTTGCCTCACCTGAATGCTGCGTTCTTGACTGAAGTTTCCTGTTCAAAATCATCTAAAGGAATTGAGTTAAAATGTTGTCAGTTGTCTTCTGGTGCTGTTGGAACGTAACGGGCAATTAGAGCAAGGAAAGTTGAGGTATTTTTAACTGGAAAATTGTTAACAACTGCGGCTCTGTATGAAGCTATTATATTAGTTTAAAGTTACTGTGGTACCTGAAGATGGGACTCAAAATCATGCATATAGGTCAAGCTTGGCTGTTGGTTTTCTTTTGACTTTTTTGGACCACTAACAAGTAGCATTTCTAATGGTTGGCGGGATGGATATAGTGGTATTTCAATGTTTGAGGATGTCAAACTAAAAGAGAAATGTGATAACCCAGATGATGTTCAATTTCCTACTTTGCTATCATCATCCAAGCAGGTGGTCCAGTTAAACAGAGGGTGTCATCCTGTTGGTGAGCCCATTCCAAAATCCGGAGCCTCCCTTCAAGCTTCTGGTGAGAATTCTTTTCTTTCTTTCTTTCTCTCTCTCTTATTTATTTTTTTTTTCCATAGTACAAGAAATTGCCTGTGTATTCAAATCAATGTTATAAGATGTTTTTCTGTGAAATTTACATTTATATTACTTTTACCTGTGTGCTGTGCTATTTCCCGGTTGCATGGATGTGATGGGGATGTTAACTTGTCTTACTGAGATTTAGTTCTTGAAGTTGACTTATCTTTCGTCTTTAAGTATCATATCTCTGTCTATGTGTGCATGCATAATTGTATACAACAAAAGACTTTAAATTCTTGAAAGCTTTCCTTCAGATGTAATTTGGATTTTTCCCCTGTGGTGTCCACTTTGGCATGGTCACTGCTTAAAATATTTCTTCTCAGTTCCATCTTAATATATTATGTTGGTTTAGTCTACCTAAATTTGAAATACTTCGGTTGATTCTTAGCTGAGAGATTCCAATAAGCAAACGACTAACTAATTAAACCACCTGTATAGGTGAGGCTGTTTATGTAGATGACATTCCCTCCCCTGGAAATCGTCTCCATGGAGCATTCATTTATGGCACAAAGCCTTTTGCAAGGGTAAAGGGTATAAAATTTAATTCTGAATCACTCCCAGATGGAGTCACTGCACTTATTTCTTACAAAGACATTCCCATAGGTGGGCAGAACATTGGTTTAGTGTTTGCTTTTGGTCCTGAACCATTGTTTGCTGAGAAGCTTACTCAGTATGCTGGAGAGCCTCTTGCATTTGTGGTAAGCGGTAACATTCTCAGCCATCATTCATGTTTAGTGTCATCCTCCATATTTCTGTTGGTTGTAACGTTATTTCCATGACCATTATGCAAATTTACATATGATGTGGCATCTGTTTCCCCTAATCTGGTTTATCAAATTATTTCATGAATAGCTTGCAGATACACAGAAACATGCAGATATAGCATCAAATCTTGCAGTGGTAGATTATGATCTGGAAAATCTAGAACCTCCCATTTTAACAGTAGAATAGGCTATTGAGAGGTCTAGCATTTTTGAGGTACTGCCTATGGTCTATCTGGAAAAAGTTGGTGATTTATCTAAGGGAATGGCTCAAGCTGATCACAAGATTCTCTCTGCTGAGGTATTTTGCAACTCCCCTCTCCAACCTGAAAGTCCCCCAAACTTTTTTTTTCCCACTTTCCCTTCAGAAGGCCAAAAAAAAAGAACTAATTCCTCTCATTTTGAAGGCATAACTGCAAGCCTAAAAATGCTCAATTTCTTTCGAGTATCATATTTCAATGGTAAGAATTCTGCTCACTGCCTAACTTCTACTGAATTATGCCATCAAGAGAAAACTTGGGTTGCAATATCATTTCTATATGGAGAACCAGACTGCTCTTGCTGCTCCTGATGAAGACAACTGCATGGTGGTTTACAGTTCAACTCAATGCTCTGAGTATGCACATGTTGCGATTGCAAAATGTCTTGGAGTTCCTGTACACAATGTGTGTGTTCTTGCAAGAAGGGTTGGAGGAGGTTTTGGTGGAAAGGGCCTAAAAGCCATGCCTGTAAGTATCTTTCTGTACATATCTCCATATTTCAACATTTTAATTACTTTTTTTGTTTGAAAGAGATATGCAATCACTTGAGTAAATCGCACAAGAGTGGAATTGTGTGTATATCATCTTTCCCAAGATCATTAGAAGTGGGTCTAAGACTGTATATTAATCTTAACCTTTTTGTTAGGAGCATTAAGTTGAACATTTGTAAATTCTATAAGGTAGATTTTTATTTTTTTGGATAGATCTATTGACTTGTTGACTTGTTGTAAAGATAGGCTTTTAGCTCTTGGTAGAAAGGATTTTGTATTGAGGGTGATAGATCCATATTGCTGACCCCAACTAGATTGGGATTGAAGCTTAGTTTAGTTTAGTATATTTTTGTTAGTGTAAAAGTTAGTACACTAGCTTTCAGAATCCTGTTTTGAGGTCTACAATAACTTTGAGAAGACTTCAAAGCAACTTCTCCGTTTCCTAGATATGTATTCATGCAAGTATAGATGTATATATGTATTAATTACGTCAAGTGAACATTACAGTGCTTCACAATTATTCTTTATTTTTAATTTTTCACAAAGAAGTGGGAGGAGGACTTGAACTGGGTCTTTGCCCAAGTTAAGAGATTCACCTACCATCAGGCTAAGCTTGTGGGTGCCTTCCTAGTTTTATAGCAATCAAAGTTTTACCAGCTGGCCCTTGTATTAATATTTTGCTGATATAGATCGTACATATCGTTTTTAGTTCCATACTTCCATTAAATGCAAAAAGTTGTTTCAGCCATACAGCTCTTCAAATTGAACATTCACTTTACATGCTATTGGTTGGTACATGATTGGAATGCTTATAGATCTTTGGCCAAGGTAAAATTGTCATGTAATCTGGAAGAAAAGTATGCTAAATCTAATTTGAGTTTGCTGGAAGTTAGGTTATATATAACATGTGATGTGAAATTGTTTAATCATGATGTAATTTGAATATGATTCTAAGGAATATGTATGTGTGATTAAATTTACGTTTATAGATTGTTTTAGCTATCTGTCTAGCATCTTTCATTCGATATGGTTTCTGTTTTGCATTGTCCTTCATTGAATCCTTTAGTGGCAATCAATGGTAGATTCCTCTGTTGGTGCCTGTATATTATCTGGGCAACGAACTTTTGTCCCCCTCTCCTATCCCCCTCTTCTTCCTAAAAGAAATATATATATATATATATATATATATATATATATATAGAGAGAGAGAGAGAGAGAGAGAGAGAGAGAGAGAGAGAGAGAGAGAGAGAGTAGAATGTGAACCCAAATATTATGGTATCCTGGAATGAGCTTTAATCAGATTTTTTCTGTTTGTTGTAATGTCTAACGTAGTAGGGAAGAATGCATTGACAGATTGAAGGCATGGTAAGCGGAACAGATACTTAAGTCAATTCTATTGAGAAATGTCTTTTAGTTTAAGGGACCTTGTGATGCACCTCATTATTTTTCTCATATGTGCGCTCTGCATTATTTAATGAGTGATTTATTAGTCCCATCCACCTACTATCTGTTGATTCATTTTGCAAGTGCTTACAATGGGATGTGATGCTTTGGGTTGCTACAGCATGTGCACTTGCAGCACACAAGTTACAGTGCCCTGTTAGGACCTATCTCAGTGTTAAAGATCATATCTGAATTAATCTCTGAAATAGAGATTAAAGCAGAATTTTAGAAGATTGGGTGAGAAGAGGAGAAGAGAAGAGAGAAGAGAGAGAAAAAAAAAAGAGAGAAAAGAGAGAAAATATATTATTGATTATTGAATGAATGATGAATGAAAAGAAAAAAACTTCCTTTGTACAAGAGTAGTGTAACTTACAACAAACACAGTAGTATGTAACTAAAACAAACAACAGAAAGTCAATTACTAAATACCTTTTTTTCCAAAAAAAAAATCTCACCCAACTCTCTCACTACTACTTATTTTCTCTTTCTTCTTCTCCTATAATATGTAACACTCACTCGCAAGACTGATGTGATAATGACCGGAGGAAGGCATCCTATGAAAATAACTTACAGTGTAGGATTCAAATCTAATGGGAAAATTACAGCGTTACAGCTTGATGTATTAATTAATGCTGGCATATACAAAGACGCAAGTCCATTAATGCCAAGAAGAATTGTGAGTGCACTTAAAAAGTATGATTGGGGTGCTTTATCTTTTGATATAAAGGTGCGCAAAACAAACCTCTCAAGTAAATCAGCAATGCGGGCCCCAGGAGATGCGCAAGGATCATATATTGCAGAAGCAGTGATTGAACATGTAGCATCTTTTCTTTCCATGGATGCAGATTCTGTGAGAGCCAGAAATCTCCACACATATGATAGCCTTAAGTTATTCTATGATGTGAGTGTAGGAGAACCTCTAGAATACACTTTAACTTCAATATGGGAAAGGCTAGCCACATCTTCAAGCTTTAACCAAAGGATTGAAATAATAAAAGAGTTTAATAGGTATAGTGTGTGGAAGAAAAGAGGTATTTCTCGAATACCTATCATGTATGTGACAATGAGACCGACTCCTGGAAAAGTAAGCATTCTAAATGAAGGGTCTATTGTTGTTAAATTTGGAGGAATAGAAATGGACCAGGGGCTCTGGACAAAGGTAAAACAGACAGCTGCATTTGTTCTTAGTTCAATCAAATGTAATGGAGCAGGAGACCTCTTGGATAAAGTACGAGTTATACAAACAGACACCTTGAGTTTAATTCAAGGAGGGTACACTGCTGGGAGCACTACATCTGAGTCTAGCTGTGAAGCAGTTAGACTTTGCTGTGAAGTCTTGGTAGAGAGACTGATACCTTTAAAGGAAAGGTTACTGGTGCAATTGGATTCTATAAGATGGGAGATGCTAATTCATCAGGTAGATGTCTGCTTCTTGAACATTATACTCATCATCTTTGTTACTTTATCACTTTTGAACTGAAGTCCAGATCACTTGAAAAAGTTGTCGAAAGCTTGTTGCTGTTATTTTTATTTTTTTATTAATAAACTGTCACTTATCTTAGTCTTTCTATCCCTTTATTGTATTTTTTATTTCAAGTAATTTGTTACATTTGCATGGTGCCTTTTGTGAGAAGAATGGTTTTTGTAGACAAGACTGATTGTTAAGGAAACAGGATACTAAAGTTGAATTTTCATTTCATATTATTATCTAGATATGATTTTTATCTATTTTTAAAAATAAGAGAATCTTGGAGAGAGATAGAGAGAGATGATAGAGAGATGAGATGGTTTTTTTTTTTTTTTTTTTAGAAGGGAGATGATGTATGATAAGAGTGGTGAGATGTGTTGTGTTGAAAAGAGAGTAAGTATTAGTATCATACAAGTATTGAAAGATATATATGAAGAGCAACTACTTAACTACTGCGCATGCAGGGGGGGAGGACACAAGAGATTTTCCAATCTCAATTGGACACCAAGGATTAGCTATAAGCCCTTACCTTTTTACATTAGTTTTAGTTGAGTTGAGTTGAGTTGAGTATTATTATCTAGATATGGGAGATCTTCGCCATCTCTACTTACAGTTGATGAAAATGCAGGCATATTTGGAAGCTGTGCACTTATCTGCTAATTCTTACTTTGTCCCTGACTCTGCTTCCAAGCAATACTTAAACTATGGTGCTGCAGTGAGTGAGGCAAGTTTTTATGCTACAGCTTCTTCCTTTGGTGCCTGGGTTGAAATTGTAGAACTGTTTCTTAATATAAGCTGGGGAGCTGGGAGACCTTGCAAGTTAAAAATGTTCTTCGGAACATACTATTGAAGATGATGTGATGAACTCCAGCACTATAACAATTTTGAGAACTGACCAATTTGCACTTGATAATGAAATTTTCATGATACAGGTGGAGGTAGACCTTCTGACGGGGCAAACAACAATTCTGAGATCTGATATTTTATATGACTGTGGACAGAGTATCAACCCTGCTGTGGATTTAGGACAGGTTAGCTGGATTGAAATATATTTATAGATCAAAGTCAAATTCTCAAGCCTATAGTCTTCCCTTTTGTTCTTAATTCTTTCTAAACGTGCTCAGATTTCATTTTTTTTCTATCACTCAAATTTCTCTTTATCAATTTGAGGGAACAATTCTGTCTATGACCGTACTGAAAGTTTCTTAACATGAGGGAGAGTTGTTTTGGTTGCTTCATGGTCTTTTATATTGAGAACTAGGACTTGGTGTTTGCAGATTGAAGGGGCTTTTGTCCAAGGGATTGGGTTTTAGATGCTTGAAGAATACACAACCAACTCAGATGGATTATCGAATGCAGAAGGCACATGGACGTACAAAATACCTACATTAGACACCATACCAAAGCAGTTCAATGTCGAAATACTTAATAGCGGACATCATCAAAATCGTTTCTCTCTTCAAAAGGTAAATTGTTATCACACTCATGAAAATAGTGCAAACAGCTGCGATAACTAAGCTTTAATTTCAAATTAGTTAGCATCAGCTATATTATTATTTTCAAAATTCAGTTTTGTTTGGAACTAATTATGTATCAATATTAAAAAATTGTAAATATTTTAATATTACTTTCTTTCATGTTATTTTAGATATTTCCTTTATCTTGTTACTCGTACCATTAACTTATCACACTTTCATACTTTATATTCTATTCTCTACATTAGACATAATCAAACCATTTTAATCGATTATTTCTCATTTTATCTTCATTGTGTTATACATGCACTCTTTGGAGAATTTGATCATTCTTAATCTTATTTATTATCATGGTACAAGATATTTATTTTCTACTACACTCATCTTATAGGTATGTCGTACCTTAAATGCCCAATATTCACTTTTATGCAACATAGTTGGCTTGACCACAATTCCATAAGATTCAACTTTCATTTTTTGGGGATCTTGCGGTCGTATAGCACACCCATTGCACTTCTCTATTTTATCCATATTTTTTTGATTCTATGAGTTACATCTTTATCTATTATTCCTTTCTTCTTAATGATAAAGTATAAATATATGAAATGATTGCATTTTGATACTAAAACTCATCCAATCAAATCTCATCTACATTCTTTCTACAAGAGCTAAACTTGCAATGCATATATTCCGTCACACTTCTACTTAACCTACAAACAACCCTTACTCTCCAAGAATCCTTTTCCACAACTCCAATTATTTATTTATTTTTAATTTTTTTTTTAACTTATTCACTAGTTTCATGCACTAAGAAAATGTCATCTGCAAATAACAGGCACTAAGTGATATTATCTTGAATATAATTTATTAGCTCATCAATATCTAACGTAAATAGGTGTGGACTCAAAGTCATTTCCTAATATAAATGCATTGTTATGGAAAACTAATATGTTTCCCCTTGTATTGTTCTAACCGTAGTTAGCTAGAATGCCGTATTTTTGAATCAGGGTATGGGTATGTGGTCTGTGGTATGCCACTTAATGAAATATATAGTACGTAGAGAGTAGTCTCAACTGGTATGTTAATTTGGTTCGTGGTACACCAATTTGATTTTTGGTATACAAATTATATTTATTTAGTACATAAATTATATTTCTGTCATAACTTATTTTTTAATTTTACTTAGCATAGTATGTTTATAAAAAAAATTAGAATTATTAATTTAATATAAATAATTAATTAATATAACATTTTTTCAATATAATACATATTATTCAAAATTTAAAAATCATATTATTATTATTATTAAAATAATATATTTTAAATATTTAAAATATTTAATAATAATAATAATTAATAATACTTATATTTTCTAAAAACTCTTCCCTTTTCAATAATAAATTAGTAAAAATTATTTATTATATATTAATACCTCCTCAAGACCCAGAAGTCCGAAAAAGAGAAAATCAAAATAGCCCCATTTTGTCTCTACCACCTGCTGTGGTTTTCATTTCTTCTTCTTCTTCTTGCATCAGCTCGTGGTTTCTATTCCTTCTTCTTCTTGCATTACTTCTGCTGCTGCTTCTTCTCCTGCACATGGCTGCTCCTTTCTTCATCAATGTCTACTGCTTTTTCGTCTGTTTACCTTTCTATTTCTTCTTCTCCTTCTTTCTTCCTCTTTTCTTTAGAACTCCAATTTTAGCATCTCAGATCATGTTCCTTAGCAATTTGTGATGCAAACGTTCTGAAAATTTGAATGTGTAATCCAAATGGCGGTACCCATGAGGGGTGAGCGAATCTGGTGACTATTAGATTAATGGATATTATATAGAAAATTCATCGTTCTATAAATTTCCATTAATCTTATTTCTCTATGGATGCAAGCTATACTAAAAATTTTCCTCATAGTCAAGTGTTCAATGTTTTATTGGAGCTTGTTGTATGAATGTAAATACTAAATTTCAACTTGTGAATTAGTTATCTGATTACTTAGAACAGAAGCAGGGAGGATGATTTTTATTGAATGTAAGGCTAAAAAAAGGATTACTAGCACTGTTTATTCTTTTCTGAACTGTTGTTAAAGTTCACTGATCATCTAACTTATGCTACAACATGAGCTTGATAAAAGATGAATCAGATTACACACAAGTTTGTACATGAAACTGACATGAGTTGATGTGTAATCATTATTAACACAAGTTTAGGCAGTAGAGTTAATTTTTAATTTTTTATTCCAAGAAAAGGCAGAAAATATAACAATGCATGTTCTGGAAGTTAGTGTTATGGTAGATATTTCTCATTTTTTTTTTTTATCATGTCATGTTTTTTTTGGTATAATTAGCTTTTTTGGTATAATCGGCTCTAACTAGGACTCAAATTCGAGACTTCACAATTCAGAAAAGGACTCCACTATCACCAAGCTAAAGCTCATTGCTAAAGAGGATCAAATTTCTAGTACTAGATTAGACTATATTCTAGTTTTTGTTGCAATTAGGCATTTAGATAGTGAGATGCTTGTAAAACTCCTAGCAAGAAGTGTTGGATTTGTATGAGGTTCTGTTTGGTTACATAAAGAACTTATTTGTTGAATCATTTACAAATGCTTTGTGCAGCTTCCAGTGAGCCGCCACTACTCCTAGCAGCCTCAGTTCAATGTGCTACAAGAAATGCTATTAGAGAAGCACGGAAACAGCTCGATTCATGGGGCTGTGTAGACAGTTCTAACTCAACATTCCAGTTGAATGTCCCTGCCACCTTGCCTGTTGTTAAGGAGCTCTGCGGGCTGGACAATGTGGAGAAGTACTTGCAATGGAAAATTGGCAACAATTGCATATACTTATTCAAGCACAAGCTGGACTTGGAATGGATGGTGAGACATTGGTTGTGTGCATAATATATTTGTTAATTGGCCATCTATAAAAATAAAGAATCTTGTAAAATCAGCCCATCTTACTTTATACACTAGGTTTGTCTTCTTCTTTTGCTACTACTATTATTATATTCTTTATTGTTGTTATTCTATAATGTTTAATTTTCCTTTTCACTCATTTTATTTCATTTGAAATACTTAAAAAATCCAAATCATATAAATTACATGTACAAAAGGGTAAGAATCTTGTAAAATCATTTAAAATATAAGAAATTCAAATAATCAAACTATGGTAAAAATATTCTATTAATGAACTAGTTCAGTGATATTCTCCAAAACTATAAATTCTTTGAGGCCTTTGTGGGTGCCAATTGAATAAATAAATACATAAATAAATAAATATATTTTTAGGATTTTTTTTTCTCAAACGACAAATAGAAAATATTTTGATAATTTTTTTAAATATCTTTAGGAATATAATGAATTTTAACTTTCAAATTCATTAATGTTTTTATTGTTAAATAATTTAAATTGCCTAACTAAAATTTAAGCGTAAATTTAATGTTTCAAAAATAATTGAAGACAAATGTGGCTGAAATGTTTTGATTAATGGTTTGAGGAAAGAAATCTGAGTGGAATTTTTTTTTTTTTATTGATTTTAAATTTATTATCTTTTATATAATTTTAGATGATTTGATTTTTTTTCAATTTCTTTTTTCAAATTAAAGAATAAAATGTAAAAGAAAAATATAAATTTGGCAAAAGGTCTATATTAGCCCTTAAAATATGACTCAATAGTCATAAGTTCTTAAAGTGTTTTGGAATCTAATTAAGCTCTTCAACTTTCAAAAGAGATTAAATAAGTCCTACAAATTTTAATAATAGATCACATAAATCCTTTTACTATTTTGAGGATAAATAAGCCTTTTAACTTTTAAAAATAGATAACAAAGATTGAATTATAATTTGCCTATAATATAAATCTAGCCAAGGGGATCCTCATAAACAAATATGCGTATCTAATTTGCAACATCCCAATAAGTATCTGTTGCGTCCTGAAGCATATTGACAATTTTGTTTTTTTCGAATGATTCAATAAGCTTTGTGGGTTTATTATCATTGTCATAATTTCTGTAAAAAAACTTCTTAAACCATCTAGTAAAAAATAACTTATTAATCTGTTTCAGAATGCAGTAGATATCAATCGAGATTTTGTAAATTAGATACACAAGATTGCTAATAAGAACTTTGTGCACTAGGGTTTAAGAAACTTTTGTAGATAAGCTTCTTAAACCATTTTATAAATAACAACTTATTAATCTGCTTTAAAATGTAGTAGATTTCACCAAGATGTTGCAAATTAGATACGCAGGATTACTGATGAAAACCTTGTGCACTAAAAGATCTTTGTGCATGGCTTTGGCTGGATTTATATTAGAAACAAATTATAGTTCAATCTTGTTTATTTATTTTTAAAAGTTAAAGGGCTTATTTATCCACAAAATAGTAAAAGAGCTCATTTGATCTATTTTTAAAATTTGAATGACTTATTTGATCCTTTTTAAAAGTAAAAAAGTTTAATTAGACCTGAAACACTTTAAAGACTTATATGACTATTTAGCATAACTTTAAGGGTCTAAATAGGCCTTTTGCTAAAAAAAAAATGTTGACTAATGAATCGGACTAATGATAAGAAATTATAAAGGAATTAGACTTAGTTATAATAATTTTAATCTTAGGATTTAATAGTAAAAGCAATTTTACTTTTGTTTGCTAATAATTACACTGTTTGGTATAAATAACAAGTGTTGGAAATATAGTTCGGATCACCTAAGTGGGTCAATTCAGATGCATTAGACTTAAAACTAACCAAAATCCAAAAGTCATATACATTGATCAAAAGATGTAACAATATAAAGATATGCAACTCTTTTTAATAGTTATATACATGAAGTGTTGTAGCTACTGGCCAAAAGATGTCATTATTTATAAATAGCCCAGTTTTTTTTTTCTTTATTAGATATAGAAGAAAAACACATTAACAAAAGGACAAATAAGTATATATTTGTGTATGTACAAGTTTGGCTTGGCTCTTTATCTTTTGGAAAACTCTCAATTGAATTTATGGAGCATCAATATTCTGCAATTATAAGGTATACACCTAAACTGTGGACTAATTTATATGGTTCAGGCTATTTATGCAATTATATAGTTGATTAGTAAAATAAATATGGTAGAAATCTTAGGATTGTATGAATATGGGTTAAAACCCATGTATTGGGTCTACAATTTTGCTTCATTGGTATCAAAGCCCAATATTTGTTTCCTAGTCTTTCATGTGTTTTTAACATGCTTCTATATGTTAGATTAAATTTATATAGGTTTTGGAATTGTGTGGTTCAAGTTCTAAAATTTTTAAATGAAGTTCTTTCAGATGGTATATTGCATATTCCATTTTGATTAACAATGAGAAAGTTATGGCCTTTGCAAGTTTGGAAAAAAAAATCATGGTTAATGGGTATCATGGAAATTTTTTTTTTGGTACTCATCTTTCGTAAATCAGTATAAAAAAGAAAATGCCTTTTGATCAATGTCCTAAAGTTTTACCTCCTCTTTTGTCTTGAATTTTAATGAAAATCATAAAAATGCCATCATATTTTCTTTTTGCCCATTTCTTTTTACTTGAAATTACAAGTTTGCCACTAAAATTTCTTTTGCCCTAATTGTCCTTAATCTTTCCCATTTTGACTAAAATATAAATTGCATATTTTTGTTTTGTTAACGTTAATTATTTTGTTTAGAATAAATAAATTTGCAATTTTATTTTGGTTCAATTGGGACATGAATTAAAACTGTTTAATTTAATATTAATTTTAGAAATAAGTTTCTAGAATTAATTAAAGGGAAATTTGACAAAGAACTTTTATTAAATTAAATTGTTTAATTCAAAATAATTTTAGAAATTAGTTTTCTGAAATTAATTAAAAGATAAATAAATTTATTTGCTTTAAATTGTTTAATTCAATATTTAATTTTAGAAAAATTGTTTTCTAATTAAGATTAAAAATGGCAAACAATAGGGCAAATCAAATTAATTTGATGAATTCAATTAAAATGAGTTTTTTGATCTCACTAAAATTAATTTAATTAATTCTAAAGTTGTTTTGGAATTAATGTTTCTAATATGATTAGGAAACATAATTAAAAGTGTTTAATTCATTTTAAATTTTAGAAAATGAGTTTTCTAAAATTATATGGGGCAACTAAAATTAATATTTTGATGAATTCAATTAAAATTAGTTTTAATTGACTTCATTGAAAATTAATTTTAGCTTCTGCTTTAGAATTTATATCTCTAATTGGGTTATAGATTGAATTAAATTCTTTATTTGATGTGAATATATATATTGTAGATGTCTTTCCGAAGTTATTTATATGAAAATAACTATGCATAGAAGACACGTGTGTGTGTGTGTGTGTCTTATTAAATATTTTAATATTAGATATTAAATATATTATTGCTTAATCTTGAGTTTGCATAATTTAAGATTATGGTTCCTTAAATAGTTAATTACATTAACCTTATTGCACATTGAAAACATAGTGACTAATGTGAAATAAGTGTTAACATAATCAAATATTGTATAGGATATTTATGTATATGAATTAGGATTTCTTGGATATTGTCTAATATTAGTTTATATTTATATATCAATATGAAAATCCCATGTCCTGAAGAAGTAAGAGACTCTTAATTTGTTTATTATCTATTGGGGTGACTTATTGCTTATTACCACATTTTTCTTAATCAAGTACCCCTAATATGAGTTCCTATAACTCCAAATGAGCATGAGCTACTATAAGACCTGATTTGAAGAATGTTTGGAAATCTTGAGGGTATAGTGTTTTTTTGTTCATAGTTCTCATAAATATGGAAAATTTGGCTCAAGGGGAAGGAAACATATCTTTGTAAGATACTCAAAATAGTAAAAAAGACAAATATTTATAGGTGAACAAGATAGTAGCATGGTAACTGAATGAATCACAAGATGTCACATTCTTAGAGGATGACTTTCGTTGATAAGGCAAAAGAAGTTGAGATTTATCTCTTATGAAATTGCGGACCAAACCGCTTCTGCTATACAAATCAAAATGGATTCTTTTTGTAACACCCTCATACTAAATAGCCTATACATTCTACTATTCTGGTGACTAGTGTCTGTCTAGACAATCGGGATGTTTAGAACCATACCTACGCCACCTAGAAAAGTCATAAATAAAAATTAAAATAAATCATATGAATGTGAAATGAAAATAAGAAAAACAAATCATAATCGGTTAAATAAGCCAAAGGTCCCGGCGATGGGTGACCAACTCGGAAAGTGACTGCGAGTTCAGTTGCTACCATAAATTCGTGTGGGACCCTATGACTCCCCAGGCCAAGGGATAATTGTGAAACTAATGGTAATGTGAAAACCACAGAAAAGAATAGAGAACAAGTTCAAATAATCGAATCAGAGTTCAAGAAGCAAGCTAGTGCTATTAGAAAAATTGATCAGACCGATAAAGGGCAATATGGTCAATTCACCCTCAGAGGTGACTCTTGGCCTAAATGTCCATTAAAATGTATGAAATTAAAATGTTGAAAAATAAATTAAAAGATAAGAGGTGTATGAAAGAAAAGAAAAAGGAAAAGAAAAAAAATTTTAAAATTGAAGTGTTTTATGACATCATGCATAAGTAAGCATGATACCATTAAAAATTTTAATTTCTAATTATTAAATAATGGGATAATTATGATAAATATGAGACAAAAGAGGAATTTAAAAGAAAAATCCACTCTTCTTCTTCACCATGGCCAGCCAATCTCTCACCTATTCCTCTTCCATTGTTGTTCATCCTAGCCACTAGAAACCTTAAATTTTCTTCCCAAATCCCATAGTTACTTGAACAAAAACTTGATTTAGCCCTTGATAAGAAGTTTGGGAGCAAAAGAATTGGGAGAAACTTGAAGAAATTGAAGATTAGAAATTCATCAATTGAGGTAAGTGCACTTTAAACTATTTTAAATATTTAATCTTTGAATTTGAGTCCAATTATGGGATTTTGATATGGGAATCATGAAAACATACATGAAGTGAGGAAGAGAAATTTCGGCCAGCCATGATGAGTTGGGGTTTTGTGTGTTTTGGGTTTAATTGAACATGAAATCTAGCATTGGTGAAGTTATAGGTTTGATTAGTGTAGTGAATTGGCATGTGTGTATGAAATTAGGGTTTTGGAAGATTAGGATTTTGGGTGGAAATTAGGGTTTTGAGGATTTTAACCAATTGATGTTTTGATGCTTAATTTTGGTCAATTAGTGTGTGTATAATTGTGATTTGATGAATGAAATTGAAAGAATTGGTAATGGTGGAAGTGTTGAATTCTGGACTAATGAGTCCAGCTAGGTTAAAATGCCATAAGTTGAATTGTGTTACTCCAATTGGTGTGAGGCCAATTAGAGATGAAATTAGGGTCATAATGCTACATTTTTTATGAAAAAACCTTGCCCAAAAACTGACCATAAGTTGGTCTAAAATTTGGTTGAATCCAGAATTACCGCCCTGATTCTGGATAGAATTGACTAAATGAATAGTATATATTCAAATAGTAATAACTTTGTGTAGAGAGGTCCAAATGACCTGATTTTTAAACCATTAGAAAGCTTAGACATAGTAGAAAAACTTTCATGAAGAATGTAAACCCAAATTCTGACCATAGCCTATTCAAATTGCTAACCAAAGTTAAGTCATCAAAACTACTAGAACCAAATTTGCCCAAAAAATTTGGAAATGGACTAATCTGGTCAGTTATGGTAAAAATGCCATAACTTGAGCTAAAAAACTCCAAATAGAGTGATTCAAAAAAAGAATTAAAGTAGACACATTAAGGAACAACTTTGATGGATAAAGTTTAGCCAAAATCCAACTGTAGATTGGTCTAATAGAACAATAAACATTAGTGACCAAATCTGAAATTTTGGGATTAATTCTACTTGGCCTTAAATTGCAATTGGCAACAAATGCCAATAAATTTGTGATCCAAAATATGGTATGGCCATGTGTTTAGAAATGGTATACCTATTAATTATGAAAAAGTCAACATGTTGAGTAAATAGTAATGCAAATAGTAACTACAATATTATCAAATATAAAAAACTCAAACCTTAGGAAACTTCATAAATAACTTAAGTATGTATAGTGCAATTATTGGATTAGTTATTGGAAACATCTAGGATGAGTATTGAGACACTTTAATTATGTGTTTCAGTAGAAAGGAGCCTTCAAAGGAAGGAGGTATATTGGATTAAGTCAAGACAAATAAAGGAGGTTTGTGCACAACTAACCATTTTTATCTGTTTTTCACTTTGAAATTGATTTGAATAAGTTTATATGAATAATTATGATTTTTAATGCATTTAGAATTTTAAATTGTTGAATGAAATTGTATGAATCGAATATGATTTTTCTTATGCATCTAAAGAATTATTTACAATGTTTTGGAAGTTGTGAATTAAGAAATGAAATTGTATTATGGAAAGGCGGATGTTGACCCTTGATTTTATTGTAGCAAGGGGGTGGGCTGATATTTGAATGTCTTTAGAAGTGTTTTGTGAACTTGATGTATTGCCAACCTTGTGCATGAATTTACTATAATTGAATGTGTTTATTTATTTTATAAATGATTTTGTGAATGAAATTTCTTTAAATATGTTTTAAAACTACAGTTGACATGGCAATATGCTTTGTGTTTCTCATTAGCTTGTCTGGTGAGATATCTCCTCCACTTGTTTGGGGTTGAGTTCTTTCCTCTTTAGCTTGCCAGTTGAGGAAGAGTTTGGATAAGTACTCATATATACTAGCTAGTCTTTGTTCCTCCCTTTAGCCTTGGTTATTGAGAGAGTTTGCTTTGTCGTGGTGTACAACACGGCATCAATCGAAAATTTTGTGTCATGGGTCCAACAGTGCGAATTGTTGGCAACACTCTTAAAATTATACATACTTTGATAAAACGTGATCAAAATAAATATTTGTTAGTAATTGAAAAATATTATATTGTTTTCATGGTCTAAGAGAAATGTCAATAAATTATTATTATTTGATTAAAATGTCATTCAAACGAATGATTTACATGATTGAAAATATTAATTTTTGGATGTCATGAATTTTGAAGAATTTAGAGATTTCAAGCCTTTTTGTTATGATTTGTCAAAACATAACTTGTATTAAGTTTTAAATTATTAGTTTGTGCACCATTGAGTTCACCGCTCAGTGATAGCTTTGTATGCTGTCGCAGGTGAAAGAAAATATAGAGCAGCTGAGTGAGATCACTTGAAGACGTATTGGGACTATTTTTGGGTATATCATAGGTCTACCATTGTACATTAGATTTTGATGTAATCATGTAGCTATTTGTATGTAATTACATTTAAGCAGTTGTATAGAAAAGTTTGTAATAAAAATTTAGGATTGAAATTATTGTAATAGTATTCTGAGATTTTATTTACATGTAAATTTTTGTAATATCAATTTTGTTATTTCAATGAATGCAAATGTTTAAATATCTTCATGAGTATTGTAAATAATGAATTATTTTCTTTATGATGAGATCTATTGAGAATGAGTTGATTGAGTTCCAATTGGACATGATTTATTTTTGTAATTTATTTTTTTTCAACAGGTTATAAAGAACTGTTTTTACATAATTTTAACCGTAACTACGTGGATTTTCCACAAAATTTTAAAAATGCTTAATTATTCCTAAATAAAATTTATGACATATAATTGATTTGAAAACACTTAGTTTAAATTTTTATCACCACACCAGATTGTTAAATGGAATTGTTCTGCCAAAATTCCTTGTAGTATATTTTATAGATTATTGGTAGGCGAAGTATGGTAATTTATTAGGTATACTACGGGATCATGTCACATCTTATGGAGGGGTAAGGTGTGACACTTTTCTTAGAGGGAGTATTTCAACTAACAATGAAATAAGCTTCAATTGCCATCAAAATACAACATGTAATGAATTCATCATATATTGCTTGTCCCAGTGAGAGTAACATAAACATCGACAATTCAATTTATCAATCTCAATCACGACGATCAAGCTGCACACATGTTCCCCATCATTGTTTTGAGATCAAAGGGGAAACATTTATAATTACTTCACAAGTTAAAGAGAGAGGTGATTATAATATAAGTACTTCCCTTAAAAGCCCAGCTAAAGATCGATGGTGGATTAAGGCAATAGAAGAAGAAGAGAATTACGAAAAGGGAACAAATAGGAAAGCCCCTTATGCTAATACAATTGGTAGTCCAATGTATGCTATGACCTAATATTTACTATGCCATTGGGTTGGTTAGTAGATATCCGATTCAAGATATCAATATTGGAAAATAGTTAAGAGGATACTAAGGTATCCAAAAGCTTTTTGATATTAAATATAATTATTAGAAACATGGTTGTAAGACAAGAGATGAACATGCATTACACATCTATGCCTGATATGGTAACTTATTGTGAATGATGTTCATAATATGCATGTTAAATTTTTGGATTTGCATAGATTTTTGTTATACTTGTATTATGTATTTTTCCCAAGCATGTTCAAAGTCCTCAATTATTTTTATTGATTCATATACATATGAGTATATATGTTTGGAATATATATTAGTATTTGAGAGATATGTCAGACAGATAAAAAGATTGGCATTCCTACAAGGCAATCGCCTCCATAGCTTTAGTGGTGGATGAGACAGTTATAAGTTTATTATTATTTATGTGGAGCTCCAAGCTTATACTATGAAATGTTACCTTGGAAAAGAGATAAAGAACTAGGATCATTATAAACTAAGTAATTACATTGACCATATATGATATGAGTCACATTATCAGTCTTGAATGTTAGATGTGAATTCTAATGAAAAAGAGTAGATAAGTAAACTCAAACTTAAACATTAGGGTGTTTGAATGATCACCTGGATGGTATTTAATAAAGACATACTCCATAGGAAAGGAGTAAATACCATAGCATGTGATTCATATCACATGTGCAATTTATGTCCATGAAGAGGAATGCAAGTGTGATCTATACTTGATATTATGTGAGACCCTAAAGATTTTGGGTAATCTTTACCTAGAACCCTCACGACTTGATCAGTTATTCAAGACTTAGTTTAATGTTTGCTATCTTAGGGTGTTACCATGTAAGATTTGGTCTAAAAGGGCATTCTTAAAAAGCAAGCTAAAGTAAAGTTGAGAATATCGTGAAAAGAGAAAGATCATTGGAATTGCCACATTATTTTGCATTCATAGGCTAGCCATTTATGTTTATCATTGAGATAAAGACATAATTATGAACTTAAGATATGTGAATGAGTTTGGAAGAGATTTTAATATGATAAATGATCTAGGGTACTGCTATATTATCCTAACATGAATATAGGAAATGAGCTCCCAAAGTATGCACTAGTCACACAATTTTTTTGTTAACTATGAAATTTGTAAAATTTGAAATGAGAGTTGACCCATCATGTGTGAGTAGGAGATGTTGAAAATATGGTCCTGGTCACTTATGTGGATCGATTCGGATCCATTAGACTTAAAACGAACCAAAATCCAGAAGTCATGTACATTGCGAAAATGTGACAAAAATCCAAAAGTTATGTACATTGGTTAAAAGATATAATTATATGAAGAGATGCAACTTTCTTAATAGTTATATAAATGAAGTGTTGCAACTATTGGCCAAAAGGTGCTATGACTTATAAATAGCCAAGTTTTTGTCTTCATTAGTTATATAATTAAAAACATATAAACAAAAGGATAAATGAGTGTGCATTTTTGTATGTGCAAGTTTGGCTTGGTTCATCTTTTGCAAAACTCTCAATTCAATTTGTGGAGCATCAACAAGATACACATCTAGATTGTAAACTAATCTATATGGTTCATGTTATTCATTTGATTATATAGTTGACTAATGAAATAAATATGAGGAGATCTTAGGATTGTATGAATATAAGTTAGAACCCATGTATTTGAATCCATGTGCAGAGACTATAATTTTTCTTCAATAAGTTTTACCTAATTATGAAATTACAGATGGATTAAGAAACCCTAACCAAAATTAACTTAAATAAACTAATTTGGGGTTTTTAACAATCTATGAAAACTATAAGAGGAGCTATGATTATTAATGGTTAATTTGGCTAAGCATAAATTTAATATATATATATATATATATATTAATTTGATTCTAATCAAAATTCAAGCTTAAAATATCATAAATTTGAAAATACTTAGTACATTAAAATAAAACTTATTGTCCTGTATCATCAATTATTCACATTAAACTTTAAAATATCATAAATTTGAAAATACTTAGTACATTAAAATAAAACTTATTGTCCTGTATCATCAATTATTCACATTAAACTTTATGTCAAAGCCTTTTCTTTCTTCCAAATTCTCTTATTTTCATTTGGATAAATGCAAATTTTAAATGAGAAAGTTTAAATTAAAATAAATAAATAAATAAATAAATAAATAAATATATATATATATATATATATATATATATATATATATATATATATATATATATATATATATATTGATGATACAATATATAGATTTTACAAACCTATTTATAGGCAAATTTACATAAACTCCAATCTAATTGAGACTTAACCTAAATAGGATTACAAATAAAATAAATCTCCTAACCTAATAAATAGGAAAATACATCTTAATAAATTTGTAAACCAAAACCCTTAGTTACAACTTAAAGGATTTGGCTCATAGTTAATTAAACAAAATTTGGTATTTTTTTAATAAAATTTGGCAATTTAATAATGAGAATCATAAAATAAATACAATATGATTTTCTCATAAAAGAAAAAGTACAAACATAAATAATTAAAATCTTTTGTTCAAAGATAATGTGGACAGAGCATAATAATTTTACAAGTAGTAACTGGTCCTTTTTTTCATTTTGGACGACTAAAGAAATTTTATACAATGCTGCTTTTTTGGGAAATTGCTATCTCTGTAGCTCGCAGAAGATATTAAATCACTAAATATCAATGGAGGAGCAGACTCTACTGTTAGGCTCCCTTGATAGAAGATCATTACTCATAGTTCAAGATTCAAAGTGTCCTTTTTTTCATTTTGGACGACTAAAGAAATTTTATACAATGATGCTTTTTTGGGAAATTGCTATCTCTGTAGCTCGCAGAAGATATTAAATCACTAAATATCAATGGAGGAGCAGACTCTACTGTTAGGCTCCCTTGATAGAAGATCATTACTCATACTTCAAGATTCAAAGTCTTTAACCAAAAGAAATCAACGATCCACATTGTATTTTGAACTGACAAAAAGCCCATTCAAATATTGTAAAAAATAAAATAAAATCCTGCCAAAAAAAAAACTCTAACATAGGGAGAACAGGACACCAATATTGAGGAGAGAATCTCATATTTATTCATAATGGACACAAATCTAAAAAGAAAAACTCATACATATTCTAAATGGACACAGATATTGTGATTTATTAAAAAAACAAAAAAAATAAAACAAATAAAGAAAATTGATCTGGGCTAGCCAACAGTGATCATAAACTCATCGATAGCCACCCAAAGAAAAGGTCTGAAGGAGAGGAGAAAAAGAGAAATTTGTCTAAATTTAAGCCAAGTGCAAACAACTTTTAAGAACTTCTAGTATTGTTATTCCTTGAGTTTTTATTTAAACATAGGAATAATTAATCCAAAGTTGAATAATTATCCTCACCATTATTGATTGAAAAATTAAAACTCACATAATTATAGAGAAAGGAAGAACAAATAGGAATTAGTTTGGACAATATACTTTTCTTGTTTAGAAATTTGCTTAACTTAGTTTGCTCACCATGGGATTTGAGTTTGCTTTTATTGTATTGAAGGCAACATGGCTTTAATAATTTAATTAAATTATTATCAACATAAAGATGAAAATTTGATTTCAAATAAATAAATACAATTTTGAAACGGCCAAGCAATGGTAAAAGCTAATAAATCCTTTGAGCAAGCAATGGTAATAGCCATAACTATTTTCATCTTTATTTCTCCAAAGTGAGTCTAGGATACCCTTCTAGTTAAGAGTTGGTAAAGTTGACATAATAGCCTTGTATCTTTCAACTCCTAATCACAGGACATCCTCATTAATTATTATTATTATTATTATTATTATTAGACCATTAACCTTGATTATATGATTCACCAAATGAATTAGTGTTTGCGAGATTAATATGAAGATCAATAAATATATCAATCATCTTTTTGATGCTAGCACTCTATTGATCAGTCTAGATAGTTCTAAGAGTTTGTATAACTCTGTGACACCCCTTACCCGTCTACAGTATATCCGGGTAAGATATGTCACACGGTGTACCGGAACACTCTATTTTATCATAATCATTTTTATTCTTCCTTAATTTATTTTTATCATAGTTTTGAATATAACTTGTGAAATATAATTCATTTAAGCTATTTATTAAAATTATAATTTGTTTGAGGTTCCGAAAATTTTATAGAAAATCCGGCAGAGTACCGGCTAAAAATGGAGAAAACAGTTCTTCGAAACCTGTGAAAAACACTTCCAATAATCATATTCAATCATTCTCAAACTCCAATATCAAAATCTCAATATATTTTTCAACAACATTTCCATTTCTCAATCATTCATTTCTCATGGTACTCATATATAAGCAATAAGTAAATACTCAAATTTTCCATTCATAATCACAATTTTCATTATTTACATGAACATCAAAATACATTACATAAGTTTCATTTACACAAAAGAAAATAAAGGTTAGTTACAAAATACCAAAATGAAACCTAGTGTCCTACCAATGCACTGAAGATGGTGAGGTGACACGGACACTATGCAGAGCTGCAGGAGGTCTCACCCAGTCTGTGGTCTACTGGTCTCTCGGTCAGTATTTCCAGAACCTACACGTGGCAAAAGCAACGCACTAAGAAATAATGCTTAGTGGTGCCAATAATAAAATAAAAAGAAATAACAGAAATTACTTATTACAATTAAATTTTTAATGAGTATTTGTATTCTTACATATTTTGTACTTGTTATATTCATTATGTCGTTAAATTTATCCACTTTCATTTTTGGTTGCCCGAGTAACCTATACTGGACTACTGGACTGGATAAACGGGTAAACTGACACTGGGTATCAAGTACCTCGGGCCGTCACGCCATCGGTCACATATGTATCTCCCGGTGTGCAACAGAACAGCTAATAAGCTGTAATAACATCAGGCACTAGGCCAAATCTCAACACAAGGTCAGAATGGCTAAAAGCCATGAAATTACAGAATGGCATAATGCCATGTGCAGTACTGCTAACTGAACCCTATTGGCATGCCAAACTATCCAAACCAATCTTGTTAGGTGTACTAGGGCATTTGATACTTTTAAATTTTATAATTTTTGAATTTCAAGTTTTGGTGTTACTATTCCCTTCATTAGTCAACAAAAATGTTGAATTTTGCATAGAAAATAGGTACATTGGTTTTAACACTCCCAACATACCACATTTTGCATTCAAAATTTGTTGGTATTGGTTAACAATACCATTTCTAAGCTTAAAATTTATGGAGCAGAAATTTCAGTTTTTATACCCAAACTTTACTATTCCATTAGTTGCTGTTGCAGTGGGAATTTGGGAAAATGATAAACATGAAAGTTGTTTCTTATTTTTTCTAGTTGAATTTCTTTTTTTGAATCACTCCATTTGGAGTTTTGTAGCTCAAGTTATGGTCCAAAAACCACAACTGGCCGGATTGAAAAATTTCAGAACTGACCATATCTATAGTGCAGTAAACAGTAACTTCCACTACCTTGTTGGATAGGTTCTGGTCATAATTTGGGGTAGGTTCCTTCATGAAAGTTGTTGGTCTATATCTCAGCTTGTTTCTGGTAAAATTTCAGGTCAATTGGACCATTCTACACTGAGTTATGGTCAAATGAACAATCACTGTTCATTTAGTCATTCTGCAGAAACTGGTTGCAGGACACCCGGGTTGAGGCAAGTTTTTGGTTCACTTGGTTTGGTCTTTTGGGCATGGTTTCTTCACCAAAGTTGTGCCATTATGTGTCTAGTTTCATGTCCAATTGGCCAAATACCAATTGAACCTACACAGCCCACGTTATGGCTGTCCAAACAGGCTGGACTTACATCCAAACCTGCTGCTCTCACTAGGCAGCATACCAAATCAGTTTTCTAATGCTATAATTCACTCCAAGTTATGGTCAAATTACCTCAAATGGTCACTAATTGACCATTAAAACTTTAGTTTTTGTCCATTTTCATCCACCACTAAAATTAAATTTCAAAACCCTAACCCTAATTGTCCAAGCCTCCAATTCATGCATCTTACTCCTAATTTGTTATACTAATCATATAATTTATAAGAGGGACAGCTAATATGTCACTTTAACCAAAGAATTCTCCTAACTCTAACTCATGTCAAGGCTGCCAAAATTTCATGAAATATAACCATGCTTCATTAATTAAATTTTCATCAAATTTTCAACTTAACTTAGCTCAAATTCATGATTAGAAAGGTATAAAAGCAAAGTATATGGCACTAACCTCTTTGGTGATTTTTTAAGCTTGTTCACACCTCACTTTCTTCCACTTTCTCTTCTTCTAATTGCTGCCCAAGTCTTAGAAAATCCGGCAGAGTACCAGCTAAAAAAGAAGAAAACAGTTATTCGGAACCTGTGAAAAACACTTCTACTAATCATTTCCAATCATTCTCAAACTCCAATAATCATCCAAATCTCAATATTTTTCAACAACATTTCCATTTCTCAATCATTCATTTCTCATGGTATTCATATATAAGCAATAAATAAATACTCAATTTTTCCATTCATAAACACAATTTTCACTATTTACATTAATACCAAAATACATTACATAAGTTTCAATTATATATGAGAAAATAAAAGTTAATTACAAAATATCAAAATAAAACCTAGTGTCCTACCAATGCACTGACGTCGATGAGGTGACACGGATACTATGCAGAGCTGCAGAAGGTCTCACCCAGTCTGTGGTCTACTGGGCTCTCGGTCGATCTCTCCAGAACCTACGCGTGGCAAAAGTAACGCGCTAAGCAATAATGCTTAGTGGTGCCAATAATAAAATAAAAAGAAATAACATAAAATAAATATGCAGTGAATATATTGATTTCTTATTGCAAATAAATTTTCGATGAGTATTTGTAGTCTTACTTATTTTGTACTTGTTATATTCATTATTTCATTAAATTTGTTCACTTTCATTTTTGGTTGCCCAAGTAACCTATAATGGATGACTGGACTGGATAAACGGGTAAACTGGCACTGGGTATCAAGTACCTCGGGCCGTCACACCATCGGTCACATATGTGTCTCCCGGTGTGTAACATAACAGCTAATAAGCTATAATAACATTAGGCACAAGGCAAAGTATCAACATAATGTCAGAATGGCTAAAAGCCATGAAATCACAGAATGGCATAATGCCATGTGCAGTACTGCTAACTGAACCCTGTTGGTATGCCAAGCTATCCAAACCAATATTGTTAGGTATGCTAGGGCATTTTACACTTTTGAGTTTTACAATTTTTGAATTTCAAGCTTTGTGTTACTATTCACTACATTAGTCAACCAAAATGTTGACTTTTGCAAAGAAAGTAGGTAAATTGGTTTTAATACTCCCAACATACCACATTTTGCATTCAAAATTTGTTAGTATTGGTTGCCAATACCATTTCTAAGTTTAAAGTTAATAGAGCAGAATTTTCAGTTTTGATACCTTATATTTACTGTTCTATTAGTCATTTTTTCAGTGGGAATTTGGCAAAATGATCAACATGAAAGTTGTTTCTTATTTTGTCTAGTTGAATTTCCTTTTTTGAATCACTCCATTTGGAGTTTAGTAGCATAAGTTATGGTCCAAAAACCACAACTGGCCGGATTGGAATTTTTCTGGACTGACCTTATCTACAGTGCAGTGAATAGTGACTGCAACTCCCTTGTTAGATAGGTTCTGGTCATAATTTGGGTTAGGTTTCTTCACGAAAGTTGTTAGTTTATATCTCAACATGTTGCTGGTAAAATTTCAGGTCAATTGGACCATTCTACACTGAGTTATGGCCAAATAAACAATCACTGTTCATTTGGTCATTCTGCAGAAACAGACTGCAGGTCACCCGGATTGGGGCAAGCTTTTGGTCCACTTGGTTTGGTCTTATGGGCATCGTTTCTTCACCAAAGTTGTGCCATTATGTGTCTAGTTTCATGACCAATTGACCAAACACCAATTGAACCTCTACAATTCATGTTATGGCTGCCCAAACTTGCTGGATTCATGTCTAATTCTGCAAGTCACCTAGGGCAGCCACACTAAACCTAAATCCCATCACTAAATACACTTCATTTCTTGTTTACCAACAACCAAATGGTCACTAATTGACCATTAAAACTCACTTTCACCATTACATGTTCAAAGTCTTCATTTTATACTCAAACCCTAACCCTACCATCTCCAATCTTGCATTTAACTAGCCTTTCATCATTTTACTTGAGAGACTATTGTTAAGGCAGCCCTATTAATATTTTAACTCCATGAAAATCATCAAAACCTTACCACATCCATGGCTGCCAAAATTATAGGATGGGCATACACATGATATTTATTAAATTTCTTTGCACTTTTACACTCAATCATGCTCCTTCAACATGAATTTAAAGAGAAAATCTAATTTAAGTCACTAACCTCTAATGGAGTGAATTTCCCACTTAATCAAATTCTTGTTTTCATTTTATTTTTGCTTCCACAAGAATCTCCAAGATGCAAGAACACTTTTTGATATTGGGAGTTTAGGGTTTATTTGGGTAGAAGTTGGTGAAATCAAGCTTGAAAAAAACTTGAAAATGGTGGCTATGGTGGAGACTTACAGCAAGGAAGAAAGGAGAAATGAGAAATCTGGTTTTTCTCTCATTTTTCAGCCCATTTGTCTCTTTTAAATATAGTTATGCCATGTGTCATCATGTAATTGGGTGAAGGCACACTAATGACATCATATGATGTCATAAATTCCCATTTAATTCATTTTTTTTTCTTTTCTTTTCTACTCATTCTCAATTCAATTTTTAGTAATATTTATTCACATTTTATGTCATAATAATTATTTACTTAACTGGACAAGTCGGCCAAAAATCACCTTTGAAGGCGAAATGACCAAAATGCCCTCTGTTTGGCTTATTGGGCCAAAATTGTCAGTACCGATTGAAAAATTTTTCTAAGTATTTTCTTGGCATTCTAATGCCATAGAAACCTCAATGACCCTTCTTTGGAGTCCCAAAATTATTTTATGAATTTTTCCCTAGGTCTAGGGCTCCTAGTTGCGAGAACCGCAACTTCCTACACGGTTACCCATCGCTTGGGCACCGGCTCATTTAACTTGATTGTATTTTATTTCTAAAATTTTTCCTAAATTTTTCTTATTAATATTTGAGTTAATTATGGTTCCTCACTTTAGTTTAAATATTTTTTCGAACGTTCTAGCTGTTTGGACCGACACTGGTCACCGGAATAGTAGAATGTTTGGAGTTGCTACAGGGAGGGTGTTACAACTCCTCCCCTCTAATTTAAATTTCATCCTCAAAATTTACCTGATGCAAACAGTTGAGGGAACTGTTGCCTCATCGTCTCTTCATTTTCCCATGTTGCCTCTTCGGTATTATGGTGCCTTCAAAACACTTTCACCAGTGGAATCTGCTTATTCCTCAACTCTTTCACTTCCCGAGCCAGGATCCTTATGGGTTCTTCTTCATATGTCAAATCCGGTTGTACTTCAATTTCTTCCATGGAGATGACATATGAAGGATTTGAGCGGTATCTTCTTAGCATAGACACGTGGAACACATTGTGGATCTTGTCTAGCTCTGGTGGTAAAGCTAGCCTGTAGGCTACTGGTCCAACACGTTCAATGACTTCATATGGGCCAATAAACCTAGGGCTCAACTTACCTTTTCTTCCAAACCTTAGTACCTTCTTCCACGGTGACACCTTGAGGAACACTTTGTCGCCAACCGCATATTCTATTTCTTTTCTCTTCAGGTCGGCATAAGATTTCTGTTTATCTGAGGCAACCTTCAGATTGGCTTTGATTAGTTTTACTTTCTCCTCAGTCTGTTTCACCAGGTCTGGCCCTACTAGTTTGTCTTCGCCCAATTCAGTCCAGCACACTGGAGTTCTACATTTCCTCCCATACAGTGCTTCATATGGGGCCATTTGGATGCTAGCTTGGTAGCTATTATTGTATGCAAATTCTGCCAGTGGAAGATATCTATCCCAACTTCCCTCAAACTCAATGACACAACTCCTCAGCATATCCTCAAGGACCTGACATATATTTTATGTTATTATTATTATTTTAGTTCAATATTTGTATTAATTCAATTGGTTTCAATTATTTACCTGGATTACTCTTTCTGATTGCCCATCCATTTGAGGATGGAAAGCTGTGCTGAAGTGAAGTTGTGTGCCCAAGGATTCATGCAACTTCTTCCAAAATCTCGATGTAAACCTTGGGTTTCGATCAGATATGATGGAAAGTGGAATTCCATGCAGTCTAACTATCTCACTGATATACAATTTTGCTAACTTCTCTAGTGAGTAGTCAGTCCTAACTGGCAGAAAGTGTGCTGACTTCGTCAATCTATCTACTATCACCCATACCGCATCATGCTTGTTTTAGGTGAGAGGTAGACCACTTACAAAATCCATGGTGACTCGATCCCATTTCCATTTAGGTATGCGTATAGGCTGTAGCAAACCCGATGGAACTTGATGTTCTGCCTTAACTTGCGGACATGTCAAGCATTTAGTCACATAGTCAGCTACGTCATTCTTCATACCAGGCCACCAATACTGAAGCTTCAAATCATGATACATTTTTTAACTTCCTGGGTGCATAGCATAAACACTGGAATGTGCCTCTTTTAGAATGCTAGCCTTCAATTCCCCCTTACCTGGTACACATACTCTTCCTTTGTAGTACAGACACCCATCTGCTCTCACCTCATAGTCAGTTGCTTTTCCCTCTGAGATTTTGCTCATAATAGCCATTAACTTTTCATCTGCCTTTTGCCCATATAAAATCTGCTGTAGCAGGTTTGGCCTCACTTGCAACTCAGCCAAAATAGCTCCATCTCGAACCAAAGATAGACGGGCCTTCAATGATCTCAAAGTTGTGATGGATTTTCTGCTCAAAGCATCAACAACTACATTTGCCTTCCCAGGATAGTAGTCAATTACATAATCATAGTCCTTCAGGAACTCAATCCATCGGCTCTGTCTAAGGTTAAGCTCCTTCTGAGTTGGCAAATATTTTAGACTTTTGTGGTTTGTGTAAATGTAGCACTCTTCACCATATAAGTAATGCCTCCATATCTTCAGTGCGAAGATAATTGCTGCAAGCTCTAGATCATGGGTAGGGTAATCTGTTCATGTGGCCTTAGCTGTCTGGAAGCATAAGCGACCACCTTCCCCTCTTGCATCAATACACACCCTAATCCATTATGAGAGGCATCACTGTAGACCACAAAGTCCTTTCTCGACACTGGCTGTGTTAACACTGGTGCCTCTGTCAACATAGCCTTTAACTTCTCAGAACTAGTATGACACTTGTCATTCCAGTCAAATCTGACATTCTTATGTAACAACTTGGTCATTGGAGCAGCTATTAAGGAAAATCCCTTCACAAATCTCCTGTAATACCCAGCTAGCCCCAAGAAGCTTCTGACCTCAGTTGTGTTTCTAGGAGGCTTCCATTCCATGACTGCTTCTATTTTCTTGGGATCCACCCTAATCCCATCAGCTGACACTATGTGTCCAAGGAATGCAATCTCATTCAACCAGAAGTCACACTTAGACAACTTAGCATACAGCTTCTTTTCTCTCAGTGTTTGCAGAACAATCCTCAAATGCTCATCATGTTCTTCCCTGGTCTTGGAATACACCAAAATATCATCAATAAAGACCACTACGAACCGATCTAGGTATGGATGGAAGATACGGTTCATAAGGTCCATGAATGCTGCTGGTGCATTTGTTAGGCCAAAGGGCATCACCAGAAACTCATAATGCCCATATCGAGTCCTGAATGCAGTCTTTGGCACATCTACATGCCTCACCCTCAACTGATGATACCCTGATCTGAGATCAATCTTAGAAAATACTCCTGCTCCCTTCAACTGATCAAACAGATCATCAATTCTAGGCAATGGATATTTGTTCTTCACAGTCACTTTATTCAACTGCCGGTAATCGATGCATAACCTCAAAGTCCCATCCTTCCATTTCACAAACAGCACTGGAGCTCCCCATGGTGACACACTGGGCCGTATGAACCCCTTATCCAAAGAACTCCTCAGAATCGGATTTTCGCCTTCAATTCTGTGGGTGCCATCCTATAAGGAGCAATAGAGATTGGTGCTGTACCCGGCAGTATCTCAATAGCAAATTCAACTTCCCTTTTTGGTGGTAAACCAGGCAATTCTTCAGGAAACACATCTGGAAAGTCTTTTACTATGGGTATGTCACACAGATCTAGCTTAGCCTGCCTAGTATCCACCACATGTGCTAGGTAGGCTTCACAGCCTTTTCTCATCAGTTTTCTTGCAACTGTGGCTGATATGACATTGGACAAGGAATCTGTCCTTTCCCCCACAACTGTGATCTCATTACCCTCAGGAGTTTTCAAAGAAATCCTCTTCAGTTTACAATCAACCATTGCCTGATGACGTGATAACCAGTCCATTCCCAAAATCACGTCAAACTCATGGAAAGGCAACTCAATCAAGTCTGCCAAAAATTTATACCCCTGAATCCTTAACGGGAAACCCTTGTACACTTTGTTCACTACTACACTGTGGCCCAATGGATTAGTGACCAGAATGTCTTTGTAATGGCCCGGCCCACTAGTGATATTGTCCGCTCTGGGCCGAAGCCCTCACGGTTTTAAAACGCGTCACTAGGGGTTACAAACCACCAACTTATAAACCTAGCATCTCTCCCGTGTTTTGTCGATGTGGGATTTGCCTAGGGTGTTATAATCCACTCCCCTTATGGGACTCAGCGTCCTCACTGAGGTTTACCCCACCATCGTTCAAGGTTGCACGAGGAGTGGCTCTGATACCACAAATGTAATGGCCCGGCTCACTAGTGATATTGTCCGCTCTGGGCCGAAGCCCTCACTGTTTTAAAACGCGTCACTAGGGGTTACAAACCACCAACTTATAAACCCAGCATCTCTTCCGTGTTTTGTCGATGTGGGATTTGCCTAGGGTGTTACAGTCTTGGTCACTCTCCCCTACTAGTATCCCCCTTTCTACGGGTAGGTTGATGCAGATGTATGAATGAGTGGATCCTGGATCCACCAATGCATGCACAGATGTATTGTAGAGAGAGAACGTACCCCTGATGACGTCCAGGGCATCTTGCTCCTCCTGAGCTTTCATGGCATAGGCTCTGGCAGGTGGTCTGCCGTTAGGCCTCTCTGCTGGCTCAGATGCAGGCATCTGTGATGGTCCCACTGCCTCAGATTTGCCAGATTTCCTACCTCTTTGTGGTGCAGGCAGTGCATGCGCTTGTGTTGGAGCAGCTGTAGTAGTTCTGCGTAGACAGTTCCTCAGCTGATGCTCTGTCGACCCACACCTTAAGCAGGCACCAGTCACTCTCCAACACTCCCCCTTATGCCATTTCAGACAATGTAGACATGCAGAAGATGCTGGGGCTTGTCCCCTAAACCCCGTCCCTAGAGAGCTGCCCACTGATGGTGTGGACTGACCTCTCCTAGGGGTGAACTGTGGCCTGGGCCCCTGAGACTGACCCTGACCTTGTGGTTGACCTGAACTCTGTGCAGGTGGACCTTTGAACTTCTTCCCAGGTGTAGGAGATGAACTAGACTGACCCGGGCCCCTCTTCTGCTGTCTCTCTCTTCTGGTCTGCTCACTTATTCTTACTTTTTCAACTTTTATTGCAGCTTCCACTAACTTGGTGAAGTCTGTGATTCCCAAGGCAGTAATCATGATCTTTATATTGTCATTTAATCCCTCTTCAAATCTCTTACACCTTTCAGCTTCATTAGGGATTATCTCCCTCCCGTAGCGGCTCAATCTGACAAATTCCTTTTCATACTCGCCATCACAATCTCTGCCTCAGGTTAATGAATTCCCTTCTTCTCTCTTCTAGGTATGCACTACCCACATATTTCTTCTTGAATTCGGAGAGGAAGAAGTCCCAAGTTATTACTTCTGGTTGTACTTCACTGGACACCATACCCCACCATTCATATGCATCATCTTCCAACAGAGATACAGTAGCTTCTAGATTTTATTCAGGAGTGTAGTGGAATTGTTTTAAAACCCTTCCTGTTTTGTTCAACCAATTTTCAACTGCAACAGAATCATCTTCTCTCTTGCCAAAGAAGTCCACTGCTCCAAATTTTCTCAATCTTTCCAAGTGTGATTTCGGTTGTGGAGGTGGTGGTGGTGGTGGCATTACCCCAGCCATTTGTTTGAAGAATTCAGCCATTTGCTGGAACACGGCCTGTGGAGGTTGAGCAGGCTCTGATGGAGCTGGTGGAGCAGGTTCTCCCCTACCCCTAGTCTAAGCTACTGCAGGTGGAGCATGACTCTCCACTGCCTCCTTAACTGCCCTTTGAAATGTGGGGTCCATATCCTAATCAAAATAACAAAGACAAACAGATCTGCATTAGTGTCACCTCGACTCTTACAAATGCAATGCATGGTATGGACTCAATCTAGGCCCAGAAACGCCTAAACCGTGCTCTGATACCACTAAATGTGACACCCCTTACACGTCTACAGTATAGCCGAGCAAGATATGCCACACAGTGTACCGGAACACCCTATTTTAATTTAATCATTTTTATTCTTCCTAATTTATTTTTTTTTCATAGTTATGGAGTATAATTTGTGAAATATAATTCGTTTCAGTCATTTATTGAAGTCATAAATTTATTTGAGATTCCGCAAATTTTATAGAAAATCTGACAGAGTACCGGTGAAAAATGAAGAAAACTGTTCTTCGGAACCTGTGAAAAACACTTCCACTAATCATTTCCAATCATTCTCAAACTCCAATAATCATCAAAATCTCAATATTTTTCAACAACATTTCCATTTCTCAATCATTCATTTCTCATGGTATTCATATATAAGCAATAAATAAATACTCAATTTTTCCATTCATAAACACAATTTTCACTATTTACATTAATACCAAAATACATTACATGAGTTTCAATTACATATGAGAAAATAAAAGTTAATTACAAAATATCAAAATAAAACCTAGTGTCCTACCAATGCACTGATGTCGGTGAGGTGACACGGATACTATGCAGAGCTGCAGAAGGTCTCACCCAGTCTGTGGTCTACTGGGCTCTCGGTCGATCTCTCCAGAACCTACGCGTGGCAAAAGCAACGCGCTAAGCAATAATGCTTAGTGGTGCCAATAATAAAATAAAAAGAAATAACATAAAATAAATATGTAGTGAATATATTGATTTCTTATTGCAAATAAATTTTCGATGAGTATTTGTAGTCTTACTTATTTTGTACTTGTTATATTCATTATTTCATTAAATTTGTCCACTTTCATTTTTGGTTGCCCAAGTAACCTATAATGGACGACTAGACTGGATAAACGGGTAAACTGGCACTGGGTATCAAGTACCTCGGGCCGTCACACCATCGGTCATATATGTGTCTCCCAGTGTGCAATAGAACAGCTAATAAGCTGTAATAACATTAAGCACAAGGACAAGTATCAACATAATGTCAGAATGGCTAAAAGCCATGAAATCACAGAATGGCATAATGCCATGTGCAGTACTGCTAACTGAACCCTATTGGCATGCCAAGCTATCCAAACCAATCTTGTTAGGTATACTAGGGCATTTTACACTTTTGAGTTTTACAATTTTTGAATTTCAAGCTTTGGTGTTACTATTCACTGCATTAGTCAACCAAAATGTTGACTTTTGCATAGAAAATAGGTACATTGGTTTTAATAGTCCCAACATACCACATTTTGCATTCAAAATTTGTTGGTATTGGTTGCCAATACCATTTCTAAGCTTAAAGTTAACAGAGCAGAATTTTTAGTTTTGATACCTTATATTTACTGTTCTATTAGTCATTTTTGCAGTGGGAATTTGGAAAAATAATCAACATGAAAGTTGTTTCTTATTTTGTCTAGTTGAATTTCCTTTTTTGAATCACTCCATTTGGAGTTTTGTAGCTCAAGTTATAGTCCAAAAACCACAATTGGCCGGATTGGAATTTTTCTGGACTGACCATATCTACAGTGTAGTGAACAGTGACTGCAACTCCCTTGTTGGATAGGTTCTGGTCATAATTTGGGTTTGGTTTCTTCACGAAAGTTGTTGGTCTATATCTCAACTTATTGCTGGTAAAATTTCAGGTCAATTGGACCATTCCACACTGAGTTATGCCAAATAAACAATCACTGTTCATTTGATCATTCTGCAAAAACAGACTGCAGGTCACCCGGATTGGGGCAAGCTTTTGGTCCACTTGGTTTGGTCTTATGGGCATGGTTTCTTCACCAAAATTGTGCCATTATGTGTCTAGTTTCATGTCCAATTGGCCAAACACTAATTGAACCTCTACAATTCAAGTTATGGCTTCCCAAACCTGCTGGACTCATGTCCAATTCTGCAGGTCACCTAGGGCAGCCACACTAAACCTAAATCCCATCACTAAACACACTTCATTTCTTGTTTACCAACAACCAAATGGTCAATAATTGACCATTAAAACTCACTTTCACCATTACATGTTCAAAGTCTTCATTTTATACTCAAACCCTAACCCTACCATCTCCAATCTTGCATTTAACTAGCCTTTCATCATTTTACTTGAGAGACTATTGTTAAGGCAGCCCTATTAATATTTTAGCTCCATGAAAATCATCAAAACCTTACCACATCCATGGCTGCCAAAATTATAGGATGGGCATACACATGATATTTATTAAATTTCTTTGCACTTTTACACTCAATCATGCTCCTTCAACATGAATTTAAAGAGAAAATCTAATTGAAGTCACTAACCTCTAATGGAGTGAATTTCCTACTTGCTCAAATTCTTGTTTTCCTTTTCTTTTTGCTTCCACAAGAATCTCCAAGATGCAAGAACACTTTTTGGTATTGGGAGTTTAGGGTTTAGTTGGGTAGATGTTGGTGAAATCAAGCTTGAAAAAAACTTGAAAATGGTGGCTATGGTGGAGGCTTACGGCAAGGAAGAAAGGAGAAATGAGAAATTTGGTTTTTCTCTCATTTTTCAGCCCATTTGTCTCTTTTAAATATAGTTATGCTATGTGTCACCATGTAATTGGGTGAAGGCACACTAATGACATCATATGATGTTATAAATTCCCATTTAATTCATTTTTTTCTCTTTTCTTTTCTACTCATTTTCAATTCAATTTTTAGTAATATTTATTCACATTTTATGTAAGAATAATTATTTACTTAACTGGACAAGTCCGCCAAAAATCATCTCTGAAGGCGAAATGACCAAAATGCCCTCCGTTTGGCTTAACAGGCCAAAATTGTCTGTAACGATTGAAAAATTTTTCTAAGTATTTTCTTGGCATTCTAATGCCATAGAAACCTCAATGACCCTTCTCTGGAGTCTCAAAAATTATTTTGTGAATTTTTCCCCATGGCTTGGGCACCGGCTCATTTAACTTGGTTGTATTTTATTTCTAAAATTTTTCCTAAATTTTTCTTATTAATATTTGAGTTAATTATGGTTCCTCACTTTAGTTTAAATATTTTTCCGGACGTTCTAGCTGTTCGGACCGACACTGGTCACCGGAACAGTAGAATGTACGGAGTTGCTATAAGGAGGGTGTTACATAAAGCCAGTAGAACAATCATCTTAGACATATGTTGTCTGTCAATGATCATTTTTGTGGGTAGTACTGCAATCTATAGTCCCTAATTAGTATACCAATCGATCCAAGCTATATAAATGAGTCTAGGTGTACTCTGGGCAAAATAATGTTATTTAATACTCATAGTTTCATTGATTCATGTCATTTTCATGCTTAGCAAGTTATTGTAATTTATTTCATCTCATATGCCAAATCATATTAGGAACCTTTCTCAAGGTCCAGGTTTAGTATTTTAGATTCACCTAGCAATTTGGCCAAGATGTGGCCCTTATTTGGCTACACTTCCTTCATGGAAGTTGTTCCTCTATGTATTGTATTTGTTTTCCCTTTTGAATCATGTCATTTAAAGTTTTAGAACTCAAGTTATGGTCAAATAACCATAACTGGTTCATTTCCTAATTCTGGTTCCTTAAATAGGTAGATTTTAGAGTTACATTTTACCTAATTAATTGAATATGTTGCAGCCAAAATTAGGCCTAGTGTTCGTCATAGAAGTTGTTATCCTATGTCTTATGGTCACTCAGAAATTTAAATTATAATTTTCTAAATTTTGTAGAATTAATTATGACTAAATAACTGGCCTAGACTCAGGCACTCTGTGTCTTCAGGGTCCAAGTTCAGGTCAGTAGCTTTGACTCAACTATTAGGGTCCTTATTTTCATAATTTGAGGATAATGTCTAAAACAAAGTTGGAGCCCTGTTTCTTAGGGTTCCAAATCAGTATGGCTCATCCCAATGGCTCATCCCAATTAGAGTTTCCTAGTGGAAGATATACTATAAACACTATTCTGGGTTCAAGTGTAATTTGGTTAAACTCCAGATTTTGATGTGTTAAATTCTTCTAACCATTTGACCTAGTTCCTTTGGGTTCTGGGTTTTGGTCAAAAGACCAATATTGTAGAAATATGTGTTATAAAAATTTTTCCATTAGTTTCATTGTATTTGAATTTTTATAGACCAAGTTATGGTCATTTTGTCAAAACTGGTCGGGTGAGCTTTAGTCCAGAATTTCTGGATAGTGTTGTTCTGGACAGTTTTATTGACCTAATTTATACTAGCAATTTGATTTAGTTTGAGACATTTCTGGGTTCTGTGTTCTTCATAAAAGTTGTAGTCCTATGTCTAAGCTTTCTAATGCCACAAAAATCAAGTCATTTGAACCTGTCTAATGGAAGTTATGGCCGTCATTTTCATGGGTTCAATGCATGGACATCCGGATTGGAATAGTAAATTGCTCAACTTATAAATAGAATTTGGACAGGGTTTCTTCATAAAAAATGGAGTGTTATGGGTCTAGTTTCATCTCCAATTGATCTCATACCAATTGGAGTCACACAATTTCAGTTATAGCTCAAACAATACACTGGACTCATAGGTCTGAATTTCCTACAAGAAAATTGCACTCCCAATTTCAATTTTCTCCAAATTCCATTCTTCAATTTGGCATACATAGCACTTCAAATGATCAACAATTCATCTCAACATGCTCAATTTCAAGCCATAATGCAAAAGTACGAAATTAGGTCAAAACCCTAACTCAATATTCCCAACACCATACAACTAATTGCAATTTCACTTCCAATGTATATATACTTATCAATCAACATCACTAAGCTAATTTATATTAATTAAGAACATCAATTTCCTCTTTACATCATGGCTGCAAAAAATTTAGTTCCTCATATACTTGTTATTTTCTTCAATTTTCATGTCATACTAACTTGTTTCAACATGCTTACAACACTTAAAGAAGAGAGATAGGGTGATTATTGCACTAACCTCTTGTAGTTCAATTCTTGACTTGTATAAACCTTGGAATTTTTTCACTTTATGATAATCAAAAGCTTCCTCTTGGTGTGGGGGTAAATTTTGGTGAAGGTAAATTAGGGTTTTGAAGTAAGGAACTTAGGGAAATCAAGCTCAAAGCTTGATGAAAATGGAGGAGTTAAGCTCTAATGGTGGTCGGCCAAATGAGGGAGAGAGAGTGAGGAAGATGAGCTCAAATTTTAGTCAATTTTTTTTTGTCTCATTTTACTCCCTTCTTATCCCTTTATAATTGTTTGTTAACATTTTATTGGTCACAAATTTTAATGATGTCATTACTTATGCATAAAATTTTTTTTTCTTTTTCTTTTCTTATTTCTTATTTTTCTTTCTTTAATAATTCATGTTTTAAATTTATTTTTAATATTTTGTTCTCCCTCATTTCACTTGGTATTTAGGTCAAAATTCATCACTGAGGGTGAATTGATCAAAATGTCATTCGTTGGACTTACCAGGTTATATTTGTCTCTATTGATTAATTAAATTCTCCTAGATTTTCTTTGACATTTTTAATGTTATTTATACTTTAATAAACCTTTAATTAAGTCCTAAAAATTATTTCTTAGGGCTTTTCATGGATCTGGGGTTGGCAACTTATAGTCCCTCATTTTATGATTAGTATTTGTATTGAGGCCGTGGGAAACCCGATGATGAAAAATTATATGACTGTAAGATATAATTGAAGGTATGAAACTGAATTATTAATTTCGTGGCATGATCTTAAAAAAAAAAATATGTTTCTTTGGGAAATTGATTTAATTTAAATAAAATTTTGTTTTATTTAAATTTAATATGGGTAGTTCTTAAATAGACCTAATTAAGTTTAATTGGGCCCCATAGGCCTAAGAAAGCCTAGTTAGAAATTTTAAATAGAACCCGTTTAATTTATTTTCTGAAAATTAAAATAAGAAAATATTTTTTTTCTCTCTCCCTCTCCCATACAAACTCTCTCTCCCACTTGGCCTCACTCTCTTCCTCACTTCCTATTGGTGCTGTCCCTTTTCTCTCTCTTCCTATTGGCTGAAATACCTCACCCATATCCCAATCTCACCCAAATTCCTCAATTCCAGTTGTTTAAGTTATCTAAACCTTAAACACTAGTACTTCAAACCCTTTGGCCCCACTTTCTTTCTCACTCCCTATTGGTGCCATCTTATTTTCCTCTCTTTCTATTGGTTGGAACACCTTACCCATATCTCAGTCTTACCCAAATTCTGTAACCCCAGTTATTTAAGTTATCTAAACTTTATCACCATAGGACTCCAAACCCTATCACACCTCTCTCTCAAAACTCTATAAATACCCTATTGGAGAAAAAAAAAATAAAGGAGGTGAAGGAGAAGACAAAAAAATAAATAAATAAATAAAGAGAAAAAAATTAAAGAGAGGAATAGCCAAAATTCTTTTAGTTCTTCTTTCTTTCTAGCGACATTTCTCAAAGGTTAGTTTTTTTACTTTCTTTTCAAGATCTATGCCATGTAATATTTAATTCTATGTTCCTTATTTTTAATTTATTATATATGTATATATAGATCATATAATCATGTTTAATTTGAGGAGTTACACAACTCTGCACATATTTAGTTTTCTATCTCTCGTATTTTTATTATTTTTTATTATTTTCTGAATCTGTAAAAATTTTGCAAAATTATATTCATATTCTACACGAAATTCTATTAATTTTAGGCTCAAGAATCACTAAAACAACTTTAATATTTTGTAAGTTATGGCTATTTGAATTTAGGGTTCTTGTAAAATCTAATTTGTAGGATACCCGATTTGTAGAGTCCATATCTCCCTTGTTTCTTAATATTTTTGTGTAAATCTGGTGTCTAAAATTAAGTTTGGAATCTTGTGAATCTTTTTCAATTAGTTTCGCATTCATATCTATTATGATTGGTGAGTTATGAATTTTATAAAAAGTAGTACGATTCTATCATCAGGAAAATTTACAATTTGTGTAGATTATTTGGCTAGGGTTTTGTTTAATCTATGAATTTTATGATGTTGTATGATGTTTTAGCTATCTTTTGTAATTTTTGCATGATTTTTAGGCTTGTACAACTATTTTTCAAAAATCAAATTTCTTGCTACTGTCAATTTGTCAAAATTAGGAAATTATATGTTTATGCATGTTCTTGTATTTTCTTGTGTTCCAATTGATATTTGATCTATTTTTCTGTGCTTTTTTAATTCAAGAAGTATTATGAAGTGTTTGGAATATGTTAGAAGATGTGGATCCCTAGGTAGTTGTAACTAATTAGGAATCTTAACCCTTTAGGAGACTAGAGTTAGAATCCAATGTAAATTGTTATTCATATTTTCTTTTTTCTTTATTTTTTTTATTTTCTTTAGTTTCTTTTCTTTTTATTACAAACAAAATTGGTAAGTAGCCTTAAGGTAAGTACCAAAGAGGGCATTTGTGTGGAGCTTACATGGAGCTAAATGTGAGTAAGCCGGGGATATGATTGCCATACTAGAAGAGAAGACCCTTTTTAAAGGGTAGCTTGCCCATATGGCAACTACAATTACTAACAAGTAAGTAATCCTAAATTCCTAGAATAACCATTGGCATGAAATTGTAGTAATAATAGGATTTTTATTTGGTAAATTAAAAATAACTTTATTTTTAATTTAACTGACGTTTGCATATAATTAATTTAAATAAATACTTTGTAAATTAAAATTAATCTTGTTTATAAATTAAACTAAAATTGGAATATAAAATAAATTTAATTTAATACTTGGTAATTGTAAAATAAATTCGCATGTTAGAAATCTTTATTAGGGTGTGATTGTTTGGGCCTTATGTGATATTAGAATAAATTACACATGTACATAATTTACTTATTTCATTTATCCTTAGCGTAACTTGGCGAAAATTAATTAGGTTAAATAGAAACGTAGGGTTATTTGAAATTGAATTTGTTTATAAATTAAATTCTCAATAATAAATTAGTTTTAGTCATCTAGTAAATATCATTTAAATAATTAGCAACCCCATAGATAGGTATTACTTGTGCATGAAAATTGTGTGTAAACAATAACCTTTTTGTGAATTACTTGCGTGTGTAGGATTAGAATTGCATTTTTTAGGATAAAGTTTAATAAAGGAATAATAAACAAGACTTCTAGAAACATTAGTAGAGGACTGGCACTCGAATTAATGAGGTTAGACCAGGCATAAGGGGTGCCTAACACCTTCCCCTTACGTACCCACTATCCCAAACCTAGACATTAGACTATGGCAATGACGGTTCTGGAAACTCTATAAGGAGTAAGTTGCCATCAATGAAGCTCGGAAGAAACACTGAATATGTCCCGGTTATTACCCCGGTGGCGACTCCTATCTATCTATGCCTTCGTGGCATAAATCCTTAGTACCGTGGTAGTGTTATGGGAAGACGGTACTTATCAGTGGTTTGATTCTATTAAGATTGTATGAAGTGCATGTCTAGAAAATGCTGTTTAAGGAGGTGGTACTTAAGTGAGACCATTGTGACTCCACCATCTTTCCTGGGCATTACCTGGTGCATTTTATATAATTTTAATGGATGATATTTTGCCTCACGCCCCCTCTCCCTACAGTTTGGTGACTCCACTGGGGACTAAATGGATAGTTACTCCAACATGTTTCTATTAGTATAATATTATTCTTCTGTTAAACTTTTTGCATTGCACTACACTATCACACGGATTACCCTTACCCTTTTTAACCCTGCTAGTACTAGCCAAGGAGACCATAGTTCTACTCGAGCTATGATGAATTGGTGAATGCTAGCACCCCATGCCCGTACCTTCAAGTATATAAAAGAGCCACAGCTCCCGCCGTTGTGCTTAATGGACAAGCTCTCACATGGGTGACCCTTTTCCTACCCGATGAAGCCCATGAGCCATAGATTTCAGCCCTAGGTACCCCGTAGAATTTTCTTATGATGGATTTATAACCTTACTATTCAAACCATAAGTTCTAATGGTAGTTGAGATGAACCTAGGCCTATGCATAGGCCCAATGTGTGTATAAGCCCAAGTTCATTTCAAAACCCATGTTAAGCAAGAGGATGCTTACTTATGGTTAAACTTTAAGGATATAAATCTTTTGTTTGTGATGAGAGGATCATCCTGGACCACCCCCTGTTGGTGTGTCCAGTGTACCGTAGCCTATGATAGAATTTTTTATTACCCTGCGCATGAGAGTTGAAGGTATAAGGGGGCGAAGATTCAGTTCTGGAGATTTTTTTTTTTTTGGTTTTGATTCAGTCTTTGGTCTGATCTTAGTTCAGTTTATATGGTCTGGTTTTGGTTCAGCTTTGTTTCTATTGGTATGGTTAGGTTTTGGTTTTGTAAAAGTAAAGGAAAAAAAAAGGAAAAAAAATGAAAAAAAAAAAGAAAAAAATGGTCCATTCATGCATTGCATTCATGTACATAGCATAGTTAGGTTAACCCTTAAATCCTATTTTTTTGAGCAAACATAGCCTCAAAACACACTAAAGAGACTTCCAATCAGGTCACTTGGGTTAGGGAAGGGAAGAGACTAGTAAAGATTTCACTTGTACTACTTAAGATGGAAGAACCTATGCCCGTGCTTGATGAAATATTGAACGCCAAGATGTTTAAGCTAGAAGAGTAAATTGTGGTCAACTTTAGAAAGAGGCCCCAAGGTAGGCCAATTATGGGATTAAAGTTATTGAGGTTCAAATTGTGTCTCACACCCCAAGGAGATTTTTTCAATTCAGCCAACCCTTATCCGAAGTTTTGGAGAGTCTCAAAGCTCAAGACCTCCTACAGCTCTTAGCACCCAGACCACTATCAAATCCACTCCCACCTAACTATGATATCAATCAATGTTACCGGTTCTACCAATGCCCATAGTCATGACACCGACTGATACTTTCAACTTAAGCATGATATCTAAGACCTAATTGATACCAAAAGGATAATTGACCCAAAAAATCAACCAAAAAAAACCCACACTAGTCCTATGCCTAACCAAAATTTCCACTTACACCAGGTCTTTACATGATCTCCATCACCCCAAATAACCCTAACAGAATTATTGACTTTATCCAACCCATCCAAAAGCCCAATGAACCTATCCAACCCATCCAAAAGCCCAATGAATCTCAGTCTATAATGGTTGTTGACATTTGTGATAATTCTAGCTATGATGAGGGTCCTTTGGATGTCTGGACTGATTTTGATGAGGAGATAGTTGCATTACAACTAGATGGTTTAGTTCCACAAGTTTCTAATTTTCAAGTTGTTGGGATCTATAAAAACTAGATGGATCTAAAAGTGGCTACTATGAAGAAAGGGATGGAGTTTTTTCTTAGCATAGGCCTAGGAGAAAGTATAGATGGTCTGGTGACTTTTCTTGAGATGAAGGGGCAGATCATGAGTCATGGTTTGGGCTATGAGCCAACAGAAGAGGAAGAAGAGCCAAAGCCTCCTAAGTTCTTGAAAGAGGGGGGCAATTACCTTAACATATGATTAGGGGTTACCACATGTGAAAGAATTAGAGCAGAAAATCAGCACCATTGATCTAAAGACTACATGAAAGCCAAGCACCTAAAGCTACACCCCTAAGTTTGAGTCTGTCTTTTGTAATGCTCACAGTAGTGATACTAATGTTTCCATTTCTGATGTACTTGATAAAGATTTCGAGGCAAAAATTACTAATATGACCAGTCCTTTTGCTTACTTATTTGATGTTTATTCTAATAGGCATATGCATGGCAATCATAATCATTTAGAATCAATTTCTATTAATGCATCAAAATTGATCTCCATCAATTTGGGTATACCAAATAATCCTAAAGATATTAAGTTAGCTGAAGATTTAAACCAAGAAGAAAGAGATAAATTTATAGCCTTGTTAACAAAGTACTAAGAAGCACATGCCTCGAGCTTAAAATTAGATGGTCGATTCCCAAGCCAAGCTAGTGTCCCCATATGAAAAGAATGATCAAAATTTGACTTAGCTAGTTATCCTAATGAGGAGTAAAATTTTATGCTATGAAGAATTAATAGTAGCACTTGTGGACTTAGAGGGAGAAGGAAAATGATATGAAGACATAAGGAGGTCTCTGGAAGTGAGAGAATACTCGCAATAAGCCTACAAAAGAGATAGAGCAACAATTCATAGATTAGCCATTCAACTTACTTTAGCTAGGGGGTAATTCTACAAACTCTTATGTGTGATAGAAAAATAGGGTGAGCAAATAACGAAAGAAGTACATGCAGGAATGTGTGGTCCCCATATGAATGGAAAGGTTCTAGTTGGAAAAAAAAAAGTTCGAAACATATAAGGATTGGCCTTAAAAACTCCTTTATGTTCTTTAAGGTTATCATAATACTACAAGGACATCCACGAGGGCAACCCCATTCTCTTTAGTGTATGGGACTAAAGTAGTGCTATCCATTAAGCAAGAGGTCAAATCCTTAAAAGTGATGCTAGAAGCTAAGATCCTAGAAAATGAGTGGGCCTAGAAGAGATATGAAGAACTAGCTTTGATTGATGAAAAGAAAATGTGAGCCTTTTATCATATGCAGGCTTATCAGAGGAAGATAGCTAGGGCCTTTAATAAGAAGGTGAAGTCAAGAAAGATCAAAGAGGGAGACATGGTTTTGAAACAAGCTTGGCCCATCCCTTTTGATTTAAGAGGAAAGTTTAACCTAAGCTAGGATGGTCCATACATAGTTAAAAAGATCTTGCTACTGTAAGAATATCAACCTGGATGGGAATGAATTTCAAGAACCAGTCAATTTAGATAGACTCAAATGGTACTTTATGTGAGACAGGCCCACTAGGCTGAAAACCTACAAAAGGCGGTTTAGGCAAAAGTAAGGATAAAAAAAAAAAAAGAAAGAAAAGAAAAAAATGCTAGATTGAAAACCTGCAAAAGGTGGTCTAGGCAAAAGGAGAGATGAGAGAAGATCTGGATGAAAAACCTGAAAAGGCCATTCAGCAGGTTATAAAGCTTATTTCTAACTTTGGAAGATTGAAAATTTAGCAAAACTAACTATAAGAGGGAGTAATGGTGTACCTGAATAAATAGAAAAGTTTTTATTGCATTAACTAAGAATAGGTTTTATTTAATTATGATTATGAATATTTGTGTCTTAAGGGATACATCAAATGATTAGATAATTGAACGGCATTGTTTTGATTTAATCTATGTCTTGTGAGCATGACAGAATAGATGCTTGATATGAATGCTCTGGCAATTGTCCAATTTCAAAAAAAAAAAAAAAAAAGAAAAAAAAAGGAGCTTGCTAGGTGGAAAACCCAAAAGGGCTGCTTAGGCAAAAGTTAGAGCAAGCCCGCTGAGATGAAAACCCAAAAGGGCATTTCAGGCAAAAGTTAGGGCATAGAGAATGGAGTTCATGGAAGAGAAATGAGTCAAGGTAGAAACCATGAAGGGAGAGAAGAAAAAGAAAAATCAGAGAGAAATTGTATTGTGACCTTAAGGAAGTCTTTTTTGGTGAGCAATTCTTCTCAAAAATTTTGAGGTTATAAAAAAGTTTTTACAAAAAGAGGTCCCCAGAGGACTAAGTTTTTTTAGAATCTCTAAAAAAATCAGTATGCCCATGATAGGAAACAGCATACAAGAAGCACAAAAATCACAAAAAGAGTTTTGAGACCCAGTCATCTCAATTTTTTCAAATCATGAAATAGATATTTTTCAGTAAGTCCTTAGACGTTGTTTAGGGCGCACGACATAGTTGTGTAAGGCATGGAAGAACATGCATCAACATGTCACCTGTAGGTGTGTGAGGCATAGAAGAACATACATCACCACAGTTTTAAGTGTCGAACTACGATGGGGGTCTGATTCTTCCTCAGGATAGCGAGGAGGATACGTAGGTAGTTTAGGACTGCTGTCCTAAATACGAACCAATAAAATTTCATGACAGATGTTTTGTGATAAGTCCTTAGACATTGTTTAGGGCATATGGCATAGTTGTGTAAGGCATAGAAGAACACGCATCAACATGTCACCTGTAAGTGTGTAAGGCGTAGAAGAACATGTATCACTATAGTTTCAAGTGTCGAACTACAAGTGGGTTTGATTCTTCCTCAGGATAGCGAGGGGGATACGTAGGTAGTTTAGGACCTTGATCCTAAATACGAATCCATAATATTTCAAATCACACAGTTGCCATTGTCGTGAGACCGTAGCTAGTCTCATAACGTAGAGTGTATCGACAGAGCAAGATTCACTCGATTTTCATATGACACAATTATCACTATTATGAGACCGTAGCTAATCTCTTGACGCAGAGTGTATCGACAGACCAAGATGTACTCAATTTTCACGTGACACAGTTATCACGATTATGAGACCGTAGCTAGTCTCATAACATAGAGTATGTCGACTGAGCAAGACGTACTCGATCCTTATAGCCAATGTTTCATAGTTATTAGAAGATTGAGTTTCACTTTGACGAAACTTGAGCAATGCTTTCGCATTGATTTCAACTTTCACAAAAGTGGAGGGCAAACTATAAACCCTTATTTTGTGATGAGTATGTGCATTGAGGCCGTGAGAAACCAGATGATAAAAAATTGTATGACTGTAAGATATAATTGAAGGTATGGAACTGAATTATTAATTTCGTGGCATAATCTTAAAAAAAAATGTTTCTTTGGGAAATTGATTTAATTTAAATAAAATTTTGTTTTATTTAAATTTAATATGGGTAATTCTTAAATAGACCTAATTAAGTTTAATTGAGCCCCATGGGCCTAAGAAAGCCTAGTTAGGAATTTTAAATAGAACCCGTTTAATTTATTTTCTGAAAATTTAAATAAGAAAATATATTTTTCTCTCTCCCTCTCCCATACAAACTTTCTCTCCCACTTGGCCCCACTCTCTTCCTCACTCCCTATTAGTGCTACCCCTTTTCCCTCTTTTCCTATTGGTTGAAATACTTCACTCATATCCCAATCTCACCCAAATTTCTTAATTCCAGTTGTTTAAGTTATCTGAACCTTATCACACTAGTACTTCAAACCCTTTGGCCCCACTCTCTTTCTCACTCCCTATTGGTGCCACCCCATTTTCCTCTCTTTTTATTGGTTGGAACACCTCACCCATATCCTAGTCTCACCCAAATTCTGTAACCTCAGTTGTTTAAGTTATCTAAACTTTATCACCATAGGACTCCAAACCCTATCACACCTCTCTCCCAAAACTTTATAAATACCCTACTAGAGAAAAAAAAAAAAAGGAGGTGGAGGAGAAGACAAAAAATAAATAAATAAAGGGAAAAAAAAAATTAAAGAGAGGAATAGCCAAAATTCTTTTAGTTCTTCTTTCTTTCTAGTGACATTTCTTAAAGGTTAGTTCTTTTATTTTCTTTTCAAGATCTATGGCATGTAATGTTTCATTCTATGTTTCTTGTTTTTAATTTATTTTATATGTTTATATAGATCATATAATCATGTTTAATTTGAGGGGATACACAACTCTGCACATATTCAGTTTTCTGTCTCTCGTATTTTTATTATTTTTCATTATCTTCTAAATCTGTAAAAATTTTGTAAAAATTATATTCATATTCTGCATGAAATTTTATTAATTTTAGGCTCAAGAATCACTAAAAAAGCTTTAATATTTTGTAAGTTATGGTTGTTTGAATTTAGGTTTCCTGTAAAATTTAATTTGTAGGATAACCCGATTTGTAGAGTCAATATCTCCCTTGTTTCTTACTATTTTTGTGTAAATCTGGTGTCTAAAATTAAGTTTGGAATCTTGTGAATCTTTTCCAATTAGTTTTGCATTCATATCTATTATGGTTGGTGAGTTATAAATTTTACAAAAAAGTAGTGCGATTCTGTTATTAGGAAAATTTACATTTTGTGTAGATTATTTGACTAGGGTTTTGTTTAATCTATAAATTTTATGATGTTTTAGCTATCTTCTGTAATTTTTTCATGATTTTTAGGCCTGTATAACTAGTTTTTTAAAATCAAATTTCTTGCTACTGTCAATCTGTCAGAATTAGGAAATTATATGTTTATGCATGTTCTTGTATTTTCTTGGGTTCCAATTGATATTTGATCTATTTTTCCTGTGCTTTTTTAATTTAAGAAGTATTATGAAGTGTTTGGAATATGTTAGAAGATGTGGACCCTTACGTATTTGTAACTAATTAGGAATCTTAACCCTTTAGGAGACTAGAGTTAGAATCCAATGTAAATTGTTATTAATATCTTCTTATTTTCTTTATTTCTTTTATTTTCTTTAGTTTCTTTATTTTTTATTACAAACAAAATTGGTAAGTAGCCTTAAGGTAAGTACCAAAGAGGGCATTTGCATGGAGCTTAAATGGAGTTAAACGGGAGTAAGCTAGGGATATCATTGCCATACTAGAAGAGAAGACCCTTTTTTAAGGGTAGCTTACCCCAATGGCAACTGCAATTACTAACAAGTAAGTAATCCTAAATTCCTAGAATAACTATTGGCATGAAATTATAGTAATAATAGGATTTTTATTTAGTAAATTAAAATTAACTTTATTTTTAATTTAACTGACTTTGCATGTAATTAATTTAAATAAATACTTTGTAAATTAAAATTAATATTGTTTGTAAATTAAACTAACATTGACATATAAAATGAATTTAATTTAATACTTGGTAATTGTAAAATAAATTCGCATGTTAGAAATCTTTATTAGGTTGTGATTGTTTGGGCGTTATGTGATATTAGAATAAATTACACATGTACATAATTAACTTATTTCAATTATCCTTAGGGTAACTTAGTGAAAATTAATTAATTAGGTTAAATAGAAACATAGGGTTATTTGAAATTGAATTTGTTTTGTAAATTAAATTCTCAATAATGAATTAATTTTAGTCATCTGGTAAATATCATTTAAATAATTAGCAACCCCATAGATAGGAATTACTTGTGCATGAAAATTGTGTGTAAACAACAACCCTTTTGTGAATTACTTGCGTGTGTAGGATTAGAATTGCATTTTTTAGGATAAAGTTTAATAAAGGAATAATAAACAAGACTTCTAGAAATATTAGTAGAGGATTGGCACTTGAATTAACGAGGTTAGACTAGGCGTAAGGGATGCCTAACACCTTCCCCTTACGTACCCACTATCCCAAACCTAGACATTAGGCTATGATAATGACTGTTCTGGAAACTCTGCAAGGAGTAAATTGCCATTCATGACCCTCAAAAGAAACACTGAATATGTCCCTGTTATTACCCGGGTGGCGACTCCTGTCTATCTATGCCTTCATGGCATAAATCCTTAGTACTGTTGTAGTATTATGGAAAGACGGTACTTACCAGTGGTTTGATTCTATTAGGATTGTATGAAGTGCATGTCTAGGAAATGCTGTCTAAGGAGGTGGTACTTAAGTGAGACCATTGTGACTCCACCATCTTTCCTGGGCATTACTTGGTGCATTTTATATAATTCTAATGGATGATATTTTGCCTCACGCCCCCTCTCCCTACACAACTATCTTCACAGTCGCTTCTCGTTAGGCCAACCATCGTTGTGACCTCGGCTTGTTTAAGTCATTTGAAATTCATTTTTTTTTTCCTCATTTTTTTTAGTCTTTATTCAGTCAATTTATACCTCCTCACTCTAGTTTGAATGTAGTTCTAGACATTCTGACTGTCCGGACAGACGTTAGTCACCAGAACAGTAGAATGCACGGACTACCTAAAGTGAGGACATTACAGTCTAGTGGGCTGTTATGGAAAGGGGTTGTGTTTGTAGTCATTTCTAGCATTTTCAAACGTTTCAAACGCATTTCAGATAGCAGAATTTGCAAAGGTAGTCCCTAACTCAAGTTGTGTAGTTTATGATTTGATTAAGTTAGTTGGTTAAATCTGTAAAATATTTTCGACTTAGTAAAGTTAAGTAAAATGATTTTAATTAATACAACAATGATGTAAAGGACCTCTAGGAATATTTTCATAATTTTTGAAATGTTGAAAATAATTATTTAAACTGTGGAAGAGTTAGGGATCCGAGTTAGAGTTTGGAAGATTGGATCTAAATTATGTTTCTTACAAGCCTCTGATGAGTATTATAATTATTGTTATTGGCCTAAGGCCCTATGTGTTGTTGATGTTATGTTTTCTTACAGGGGGGGTTAGGTCCGGTTATAGGGGAGACTTTGTCAAAATTTCAGCAAGACCTTAGGAATTATTCTTGCTTCTTTAATTAAGCTAATTGGTTAATTTTGTCAGTAAGTTGATAAAGGTCAGTGTGTCTGTATAGGTGATCGACACTGACTACCTTTTTTCTCTCTAGCCGAACCAGCTACAATCGGGTCGACCAGTCTGTTAGTTGGATATTAATTATTTTTATAATTTCAATAGTAATTACATATCTGGCATCTTTATGCATTTTATAAATATTTAATTGTGCATATAAATAGTTAATATATAAGGGTATTTTGGTTGCTACATATTTAATTATTGATATTTATTTGTGATTGTCACCCTGAGGATAATTTGGAACTGAATATGTTATTTATACATCCTATATATGGATATGGATTGGATGGGTAGTCGCTACTTGAGCTAGTCTCACTAGAACCCGACCCTTATAGATATGAAAAGATTAGGTGATAAGTGGTACTTACTTATAACTTCTTGCTTATTTTAAATAATTTTTTAATTTATAAATTAAACTAAACATTAATATACTTATGATTTTTTATTTATAAATTAGTCTGTCTGACTTATAAACTAAATCAAATACCCTTTTACTTCTTCATGAGAAATTATTATTTAAACTAATTTATTATGAATTCAACACATAAATATGTGTTGTTCATAAGAATTAATATTGATATAAGATTGACATTTAATAATAATAATAATAATAATAATAATAATAATAATAATAATAATAATAATAATAATTTTCCTAGTGACTTTTAAGGAGGGTCGGAGTAATAAGCCATGCTTAATTCTGAGTGGGTCATACGTTAATTAATTTCCAATCTTCCACAAATTAATTTTCTGTGTTCACTAACTAATCCTTGCCCAAATAGGTTATGCATTTTCTCCATTACACTATACTCCACTACAATAATTATGGATAGATGAATTTTTGCCATAAATTATAAAAAATTTTATAATAAATTATGAAGATAACATTATATTGTCTTTATGATTTTTTTTTTTAAAGAAAAAGTGAAAAAATATCATTAGGAGCAAACAAGAGTAACATCAGATGAGGCCACCAAATCAAGATCAGGAAGTAGCTCTTCAATCCAAACCATTTCCTGGTTTTGGACTAATACAGCATAATTAGCTATAGCATCAGCTAGTATATTAGCACTACGAGGAACAAAAAAAAAAGGATAAAGACATAGCTAAATGATTCAAATCTTCAACAATTAGAGAGTGATAGGGCGTAACAATTGGTCCACTATTCAATGCCATGACTGAACTTTGATTGTCACACTCAACTTGGAAGACAGTAAATCCAGTAGCAACGACCATTTCTACACCATATTTCCAAGCTTGGATCTCTACTAAACCAGAATCTCAACTTGCTGTCACGCATATAGCAGCTGCTAACATAACTCTACCTTTATCATCTCAAAATACAAAACCAGACCCACTAATCCATTACCTTTAATACTTACATCTGAATTAAGCTCAAAACCACCCACCTGGGGAGGTACCCAATGCTGCGAACCACTTCTTAACGAAACTTGGTGAGGCACTGAAATAGCTTTGCTAAATTCATTCCAAATCCAAGAAGCCAAAGAAATCACATAAGCCATAAAATAATTCCTTTCTTGCCAAATTGCCTAAGATAACAGTGCAAATAGTTCAAAGAACTCAATAGGATAATGTTTCAAAACAGATCCAATAAAAGACAAATGATCAGACTTGGTAGGATCCGATAACTAGCCCTCATAAGACACATACATTTGATACCTCAGCATTCCTTAACAGTAAATTGTCTTTTGTCGGAAGCAGATTGGATATCATCTTCTAGAAGAAGAGTTTCACCTTTGGGGGGGTTTTCAACCTCCATATCTTTGACCATTCATTAAAACCAGAGGAAGAGGATGACAGACTAGTAAGAGATTGCAAATTGTGAGAATGGATCCAATGGTATGCACTTTTAACAGTAAATTACCCATTTCGAGTACCATTCCAGAATAAAACATTTACTGGATTTCTATGGTTGAGTGGCAACTCCAATATCTGTTGAGCCTGATCTGGATTGAAAATTGAATTAATAAGCTGTCTATTCCACCTGCCATCTGTCATCAAAGCATCAACTGTCGACCCTTGATCCAGCCCTTGAATGGGACTCAGAATTAATCCACCAGGCTGCTTGGGAAGCCAACGATCACCCCAAATACGAACAGTTGTAGCATTTCCTATTCTCCACTGAAGACCCTCCATGCGTTCATCCCTAAAGCAAATAATACTCCGCCATATGAAGCTAGGTCAAAACCCCACTTTAGCCTTAAGAACATCTTGAAGAAGAAAATAACATGCTTTAAGAATCTTATTGGCAAGAGAACTAGGACACTGAACAAGACGCCACACATTTTCGAACAGCACAGCTAAGTTAAAATCATGGAGAGAACGAAACCCCAAATTACCTGATGGCTTTGCCTTTGCTAGATGTTGCCACTTACACCAGTGCACTTTCCTGTTGTCCTCTTCTCTGCCCCCGCCAAAATCTTGCAGCCATGTAATACTCTCACTTTAGGTAGTCACATTCTATTGTTTTGGTAACTAACTTTGTCCGAATAGTTAGAATATCTGGAACTATATTTCAACTAGAGTGAAAGTCATAAATAACTCAAATAATGACAAGAAAAATTAAGAAAAAAATTTTAGAAGATGAAATACAAGAGTTAAATGAGCCGGAGTTACTGTAATGGATAACCTAACATGAAAACAGTTAGCAATCCCTAGATCCGTGGGGAACCTTGTAAAATAATTATTTAGGATTTAAGTGAAGGATTATTGAGGTTTAGCTGACAATAGAATGCCACGAAAATACAAAAAAAATTATGTAAATCGGTACAAACAATTTTAACTCAGTAAACAAAATGAAGGGCATTTTAGTCATTTCATTCTCAGAGATGATTTTTGATCAACATGTTCAATTAAGTAAGTGAGGTTTATAACATAAAATATGAATAAATATTAATGAAAATTTAATTAAAAATGAGTAAAAGAAAGAAGAAAGAAAAATAAAACAAAATGAAATTAAATTAGAATTATTACCTATGCATGATGTAATGATGATACAATTAAAAATTTTCTAGCCCATCAAATTTAGACAAGCCTAAGTATAAAAGAAAAATGGAGAAAAATTAAACCAAAAATCAGTTTCTTCTTCCACCTTCCATACTTGGCCAAACCACCTCCATGGGAGCTTTCCTCCATTTTCATCTCATCTAGCCCAATTATCTAGCTTTTTCCACCATATTTCCCCTAAATCTCAACATTAAAAATTGCCCTAGACTCTTGCTAAGGTGTTTGGCTGTCAAGAATTGAAGAGAAATGAAGTTTAGGCAACTTCCTAATTATGGAAAGAGAGGTTAGTGCCAATTCTCACTCTTCTCTCTCTTTATTCATGATTAGGCACTTAATTTGAGCTAGAAATGGTTGAAATTGAAACAAAATATATATGTATGTGTACTCATGATTTTTGGTAGCCTTGAGTAGGGAAGTGTCTTGCTGAGTTTTAATTGAATTAAGGATTGTTTAGTGATGGCCTTTGATGTGAATATAAGGACTAGAACCTTAAGTTTATGTATGGTGTAAGATTTGTGACATTGGGAATTAGGGTTTGAGCCAAAATTACGGTTTTTCCAAATTGATAATGAATTAGTGTTATTAAGGTCAATTAGTGACCATTTGACATGGTTTGACCTTAAAAAGGAATTGATTGTGGCATAGAATTATGAATTAGGTGAGCTACCCTAAGTGCTGGAAATTCTAGACCTTGAGTCTAGTGGATTTGAGCAACCATTAGTTGAATTTTGTAACTTCAATTGGTGTAAGGCTAATTGGAAGTGAAAATAGGGACATAATGCCACATTTCCCATGAAGAGACTCTACCCAGAAAACCAACACAAAATGACCTAAAATTTGTTTGAATCCGGGTAACCAAAATCTGGACATGGAAAAATGACCATATAAACAGTGATTGTTCAAGTGGCCATAACTTTGTGTAGAGAAGTCCAAATGACCTGATTCTTGAACTCATGGAAAGCTTAGACATAGTAGAACAAATTTTATGGAGAATAAAAACCCAAATTCTGACCATAACCTAATCAAATTGCTAACCAAAGTTAGTTAATCAAAACTGCCAAAGCCAAAATTTGACTAGAAATTCTGAACATAGACCAATCCGGCCAGTTATGGTAAAAATACCATAACTTGAGCTATAAAACTCCAAATGGAGTGATTCAAAAAGGGAATTAAACTAGAGACATTAAGGAACAACTTTGATGGAGAAATGTTAACTAAAATCTAGCTGTAGATTAGTCCAATGGAATAGTAAACATATACGACAAAATCTGAAATTTTGAAATTACTTCTAGGAAGCTTTGAATCGCAATTGGTAACTAATGCTAACAAATTTATAACCCAAAATGTGGTATAATTATGTGTTTAGAATTTGTATACCAATTAATTATAAAATAGTAAAAAATTTGCATGAATAATAATGTGAATAGTAACCACAATAACATAAAATGCAAAGAAGCAAAACCTAACTTTGCTAATATGCCCTTGTATGCCTAGTATGATTGGTTTGGACAAATTGGCATGCCAATAGGGTTTTGAATGCAGTACTGCTTATGGCTTCATACCATTTCGTGATTTATGGCTCTTATTGCCATTTTGTGATATTATGGCCTTTGGCCATTTTGCTATTCTTTTATATACACGACTTTGATTTTATGGCTTGTTAGTCATTCTGTTACACACCTGACAGACACTATGTGACCGATGGTATGATGACCTAAGGTACTTAGTATCCAGTGCTAGTTTACCCATTTATCTCGTCCGGTCAACTGGTATAGGTTACTTGGGCAATTAAAATAAGTCTTAAAAATTTACAATTAAATAATGAACATAAAAACCTCTAAATTAAGGATATTACAAATAGTTATAAAAAATTCACTCTGTCTAATTTATTAGCATAATTTCTTTGTATTTAATTACTTAGTTTATTTTTATATTATATTGGCACTACTAAGCTTTATGCTTAGTGCGTCACTTTTTGTCACGCGTAGGTACTGGAGATTAGAGAGAGAGCTCAGTAGGCCTTAGACTGGGAGATAGAGTTTTGATTTGCATTGGGTCTCGAGTGTCACCTCATCCAGCAGTGCACATTTTGGGTAGACTCCACTATTCTTGTATTTTATTTTTGGACTTTGTAATTAAATTTTGAACATATAATGTAAATTATATATTTGTACATTAATTTTGTACATGCTGTAAATTAATAATATTTGAAAAATTTTCTTCTTAAATGTTCATGAATGAATGTGATTAAATGATTTTATGTGTTCGGAATGAGAATGGAAATGAAATACTTGATTCAAAATTATGAGATGATGATTGAAATTATGAAAAATTTATATTTTGAAATTATTATTGAGATTTTAAACAGGTGGGATTTGTCAAAATTATGAATAATTTAGGGGAAACTCTATCAGTTTCTCCAGTTAATAAATTGACCCAAAAATCAATAAATCAAAATGTGGATACTAGGAAAGATAATAAGATAAGTTAAGGCACTCTGACACCTAGTGTAACATGTCTTGCTCGGCTACACTGTGAACAGGTAATGAGTGTCACATTTAGTGGTATCAGAGCACAGTTTAGGCATTTCAGGACCTAGAAATAGTGCATACCATACATTGGATTTGTAAGAGTTAAGGTCACACTAATGCAAATCTATTTGTCTTTGGTTATTTTTTGTTAGGACATGGATCCGGCATCGCAGAGAGCCATTGAGGAAGAAGTAGAGAGTCATGCTCCACCCGTGGTTGAAGCTGAAGCACAGGAGAACCTACTTCACCAGCGCAGAGATACTTACAAAGCCTCAGCAGGCCCTATTCTAACAGATGACAGAATTTTTCAGGCAGATGACTGGGGCTATTCCACAACCTCAGCAGCCACCCCAGAAGTCCCATTTAGAGAAACTCAAAAAGTATGGGGCTGTGGATTTTCTGGGTAAGAAAGAAGATGACCCATCAGCAGCTGAGCATTGGTTAGAAAGAACAGAAAAGGGTACTTAGACAACTCCACTGCATCCCAGAACAGAACTTAGAGGGTGCTGTGTCTCTACTTCAGGATGATGCCTATCAATGATGGGACACAGTATCTAGGGAGGTGTAACCAGACCAGATAACTTGGGATTTCTTCCTCACAAAGTTCAGGAAGAAATATATTAATAATGTGTACCTAGAGGAGAGAAGAAGAGAATTCCTCAGTCTGAGGCAGAGGCAGTTGTCAGTAGCAGAGTATGAAAGAGAATTTGTCAGATTGAGTAAATATGGAAGAGAAATAGTCCCCACTGAAGCTAAGAGATGCAGAAGATTTGAAGAAGAGCTAAATTATAATATTAAGTTACACATCACGACCTTGAGGATTACAGATTTTGCTCAGTTGGTTGAAGCTGCACTGAAAGTTGAGAGGGTCAGAATAAATGAACAGAACAAAAGGGACAGGCAGTAGAAGAGGGGTTAGGGTCAAGCTAGTTCCTCCTCTGCACCTAGTAAGAAATTCAAAGGTCCCCAGGCTCAGGGCCAAAGTCAGACACAGAGTCAAGGCCAGTCATAGAGGCCCAGATCTCAGTTCACACCTAGAAGAGGTCAGTCCACACCATCAGTGGGCAACTCTCCAAGGATGGTGTTTAGGGGACCAGCCCCAATAGCCTCTATAATGTGTCCACACTTTCATAAGTGGCGCAGAAGCGAGTGTTGGCGAGTGACTGAAGAATGTTTTCAGTGTGGGTCTACTGAGCACCAGATAAGAGATTACCCACGGAGAACTGTTGCAGCTACTCCAGCACCAGCAGACAAACCTGCCCCTGCAGCTCAAAGGAGTAGAAGGCCGGGTAACTCTGAGGCAGTTGGTACTTTACAGAGGCCTACATCAGAGTCAATTGAGAGGCCAGAGGCAAGGGCACTAGCTATGGCGTATGCTATGAGGGCTCAAGAGGAGCAGGATGCTCCAGATGTCATCAGAGGTATGTTTTCTCTCTATGACATACCTGTGCATGCATTTGTGGATCCAGGATCTACTCACTCATATATTTGCATTAAGTTACCCATGGAAAGGGAAATTCAAGTAGAGGAAAATGACCAAGATATTTTGGTCACTAACCCACTAGGCCACAGTGTGGTGGTAAATAAAGTGTACAAAGGTTACTCATTAAGGATTTAGGGGTATGAATTCTCGACAGACCTAATTGAATTGCTCTTCCACGAGTTTGATGTCATCCTTGGGATGGATTGGCTATCACGTCATCAGGCAATAGTAGATTGAAGAGGATTATATTGAAAACTCCTGAAAATGATGAGATTACAGTTGTGGGGGAAATGAAAAATTTCTTATCTAATGTCATCTTAGCCACTGCTGCAAGGAGACTGATTAAGAAAGGTTGTGACATCTATCTGGCGCATGTTATTGATACCAGAAAGGCTAGATCTAGTCTCCATGACATTCCCACAGTAAGTGATTTTCCCAATGTCTTCCCTGAGGAATTGCCTGGTTTGCCACCATAAAGGAAAGTAGAATTTGCTATTGAGGTAATGCCAGGTATAGTGCCAATCTCAATTGCTCCTTATAAGATGGCACCCATTAAATTGAAGGAGTTGACAATCTAGTTGTAGGAGTTACTGGATAAAGGGTTTATATGCCCCGATATGTCAACATGGGAAGCTCCAGTGCTGTTTGTGAAGAAGAACGATGGGACACTGAGGTTGTGTATAGACTACCGGCAGTTAAACAAAGTGACTGTGAAGAACAAGTACCCATTGCCTGTCACACCTTACCCCTCTGTAAGGCATAACATGATCCCGTAGTATACTCAATGAATCACCAAACTTTGCCTATCGATAATTCATTAAATACACTACAAGAGATTTTAAACAATTTCAATTCTTTTAATTGGAAAAATAATATTAAAGCATTATTTAAAAGTCTTTAATTGGAGTTTAAATACTAAGTGAGAAATTTGGTAAATTTTATTTTTCGCAAATTTTATAAAAATTTCGGCAAAGTGCCGTCTATAATTAGGAAAAATAGTTCTTCTAACACCTGTAAATACACTTTCAATAAATTTATTTCAACCCCAAACTCCAATATAATCTCATTTCAACATAATTCAACACAATCTCAAGACAATTTAGTAAAACTCATCATCATTTTATTTAACTTAATTTACATAAATAAGTCTCCATTTACAAAAAAGAAAATC